>NW_027279484.1:0-97500 GCF_046629955.1 Centroberyx affinis
CTTTCTTTTTAAAATTAGATACTGCTCGTCAAAGAATAGATTTCATTTGCAGGAAATGGTTTTAACCATAATCATTACCGTACGATGATGAAGTTTAATGGTGCCCAGGTATAGTGAGGTGTCTTACTATTTATGAATGTAGTGGTGGGAAGACCAATTCTTTTAACTAACTTGATTCTTTTGTCATATGCAATATTCCACAAATACCCCACACTCTAAAACATTTCTACTGAAATAAACACAATAAACACACACAAATAAGCACAAGCCAAATAGCTGATAGTCTAATAAGAGATTAACCTAGGATAACTCACCTTTCTTTGTTATGTTAGGCTTGGTGAGGTCTAGTCTCAAATAATTTTAAACTTGGTAAACTATTGTCTACCGCTATGCATTTTGGCTAATATACACAGCTGTACAAACTCAACATGTTGGCTGAAAAGTGTCTGCCCAATTCAGCAACCATTACTAACTTGCTATCATGTCCATTCAATTATCTCTTGTAAAGATCCAACATTTTTTTACGTGAGACTTGCGCCATAGCGTAGTATACTGCTTGTGTGTCTGGTAATGACCATAATGTATGACTGAACAGGAGAGTTTGAGAATTTATGAGTTTGTTGTGACTGTGGTTGATTCAGCCAATTTTTTTGAGATTATAGCTAGCCAGCATTGAAGTGTTTGCCAAGGCAGATTGTTTTTGTCTCGAACACTCGCACCGGCACCAGAAAACTGTTCCATATAGTCGCTCACACTGCCTGGTTACATCTCAACTGGTTTCTAGCACTTCTCTAATATAGCAAAGGTCACTGGAGTCTGCCTCTCCTCTCTCTCTCTTTCTCTCTCTCTCTCTGCCCCCTCCTCCCCCTGTATTTCGTAGATTTGATCCAGTGGCCATAGGAAATGAAGGTAGAGAGATGAGACCTGTGTGAAATGCCACACAAAGTACTAATCGATCCCTTGCTGTGTTCACATACTGTGAATGCACAAATCAGGGCACAGCAAGCTGCCTCTAATGACCTGGACCAGGACGTGCTCTCTCTCTCTCTCTCTCTCTCTCTCTCTCTCTCTCTCTCTCTCTCCCTCTCCCTCGCCTTCTCTCTCTCACACACACACATACACGCACAGGCACATATGCAAACTAATACATTTGCACACATGCACACACACACACACAATACACAGCTGCGACCAACTGAATATATGAATGCCTATATGTGCATACACACACATACACACAAACACACAGACCTGTCATTTGCTGAGCCAGGATCTCTTGCCCTCCGCTCGTAATCATCTTCCAACTCTTCTCACCCTCTATCTATTCTCCCTGTGCATACACACTGTACACAAATGTTGACTGGTGAATGCTTTATGAAGTGCTAGTTGTATAAGTAAAGCCACGGCGGTTCCCCAAAGCCCTGCCAGCAGGAAGCCTCTGTAGGTTGTGATCCTCCGTAAACCATGTGTTTTAAACATACATGCAGTATTCATGGGGCACTAGTGCTACTGTCTGCTTAAACACTGTGTATGTATTTGTGTGTGTGTGTGTGTGTGTGTGTGTGTCTTAGAGAGAGAGAGACAGCGAAACCAAGAGATAGAGCTTGTCTGTTTCATGCATGCTTGTGTGTGTCTGTGCATATGTGTGTGTGTGTGTGTGTGTGTGTTAGAGGGAGAGAGAGAAAGAAAGAGAGAGAGAGAGAGAGAGAGAGAAAGACAGAGAAAGAGAGAAAGAGAGAAAGAGAGGCATTAGTGGTGTTTTAATCGGTACATGCTCAATGAGCAGTGACAATATTCACATATGTTCCATTAAACCATTTTCTCTTTCAGGGCCACACATCATAAAATCATGATTGCAGGAACCTTATCAAAACTGTTACCCCACTCCACCTTCTGAGCTTAATGGGATTTTTTTTTTTTTTTGCTGTGTTTCTTTAATCTCCATAAGCAGTGTATCGTTCATGCCATTATCATCTCATTAGCTCCTGTACTCCCTGCGCACTGCAGTATTGGTGTTGGATTTAATTGTTTTGAACCCAACCAATCGTTCTCAACTTGCTCATAAAATCTCATCATCAGATACGCACAAGAGCTGCAATGGAGTAGTGTGCCTGCCTATGATGCATCAGTGCACATTGTGTGCTATCTCTTCTCATTACCAAAACTGTAGTGGGCTGCAAGTCAAGGTCGCGTCCCTCACAAAGCAAGGAAGTACATAAAGCTATACAGCGTTTATGAAGTGGACTCAAAAAATTACACTGTTGCAATACCATATAGTAATGAAAGCCAAACTGTCCCTCTCTATGCTTACATGAAACAAACAAAGAGACATGAGAGGGCTCTTTGATCAATCAATCCGTAAACAAACCCAGACGCAGGAGCCATGCGATTGGGTATGTGCAGATCAAACTGTGTCAAATCATCAGCGGGCGAATAATAAGCTCTTGTTCTCTGAAGGGCAGCAGTCACAACAGCACCATCAATTAGACTGTGGCGTTTGTGTCTCTTCCTTTCTATTGATCCTGAGCTGAGTGAGTCAGACTCGGCATATTAGGCTCCGTCTTGTACCATACCTTGAAGCAAGGCTGTTTGCATTATTGTGAAGATGATGGAGAAATGCATGCAGGTTGCTTTGAAAAGTCTTGAATTCGGAAGGGTTAAATTGGAAATACTGCCATGTTGATGGGTGGAAATTGCGCCTTGTATCCAAGCTGGTGCTCAAATTACCTGTAGTATTTACTCGTAGTTAATACTTGGCGAGACAACTCTGTATGGCGTATTCTCTTGTCATTCTTTGATTTGCTTGGACTTTATCCTAGATGTCCTGGATTGTGTGGTGACATAGGTAGAAGCTTCACAACTATGGATGAAGTTTGCAACATCTTTTTCTAGTCTGCTCCTTCTTGTTAGTGCACGCCTCATGCTGTGCACCAGAGTATTACCCTCAAACAAGCCTGTCCTCTTTGTTTTGAGCTCTATAGGGACCCCCCTTGCAAAAAAATAATGTTTTGGAAGGCAAGCCAAACCAATGAGCGGGAGAGAGCATGGAATCAATAGTGTCTTCTTTTCTAACTTGATTTAAATGAGGGCTACCAGCTCTGAAGTTCCTTCTTGCCATGTTCATCTTGAAAGAATGTGCGCTGGTTGCACCGACTCCAAAGCCCAGCACAGTTACCATTGGCATATTAATAATTTAATGCAAATAATCATTGAGTATGCAGTTTGTGTGTGAATTTGAGCTGAAAGACAAAAGTAGAAAGTGGGGCCTCACATTGCGTTGAGGAAAATAAAGTGAGATGTTACACAGGCCTCTTTCTAGCGTCTCCGCGGGCGAACGCTGGAATGAATCCCCTCAAGAGCTGTACCATCTCATCTAGCTTTCTCTGAGTTACATTCCATCAGCCCCTCTCATTTCGAGCTGCCGTAATATTAGATGTCAAAGTGTAATTTGACAAGGTTTCGCAGAGTAAACATGCGCAGAGTTTCCACCAACATTTTAACTGTGCTCTCAAAAGTCCCTCGGCCAACTGTTAACTTAACTTGGGGCGATATATATTTACGTTGCTTACCAGAGCTGGAGGTTCTGGTGGTGTGTGTGTGTGTGTGTGTGTGTGTGTGTGTGTGTATGTGTATGTGGAGGTGATAGTGGTGGTGCTGGTGGAGGGTGGATGGGGGATGCAACACGTCATACACACACAGAAATAGATATTAAAGCTTCTTCTAGCCATGGTTGCTCTCAGGCTTCAACTCCAGCACCATTCCCCCAGTCCCATTAGACTGTCAATAATTCATGTTGGGGATTTCAGGGGATTCAGCAGATATTTTCGCCCGTATTGATGGCGAATTTCTTTTATTTACACGGGGCCTATAATGAAATAAGAAGCCCCACATAACTCCATACTTAGTCTGTAGGCTAATTTCTGAGGGAGAGAACAGGGGGTTGGTGGTGGTGTTTGGGGAGGGAAGGAAAGCCGATGGGGCTTTGGTTTTAGTAAGGGTCCCAGTGCTGCTTTTCTCATCCTCCCTCCTTCTCGCTCTCATTTCATGGATCTCTTCTCTTCTTTACCCCAGTCCTTGTCTCCATGACTGTCTGGTGGCACTTTAGGTGTATCATGCTATAGTCTTCTAGTCAGCCATGCTAATGGCAAACTGAGGTCAGATTAACATTAGCACTTTCTTATATACTTCTTTGAAAATTACGTACATATATATATTTTTCCCTATTGTTAGTGAGAACTTACAGTAATACATGTATCTGATTTCCAGGCCATGTGACTTCAATATCACTGAGTGGTAGTCCAGCTTTGGTTATCTAAATATTGTTTCTGTCAGGTGAAAACCTTGTATCTCCAAAATGTCAGCTTTTCAGGAACTATGAAAACCGCATTGTTTTTAGATTGAACATCCTGCATTTTCGAGTTTATCCAATGGAGTTTTGAAAGGGCTTCATAAGCCCAAAGGTCGTTGAATTTCCAAAAACCATAGAGCAATCCTTCAGTTAAAGATAAAACATGAAATTCCCCAAAATTGGAGTTGCGAGGTTTCCAGCAACATTATGGACCATCAACTAGACTCAGTCTTGAATTAGATGTTATACAAGTATATGCGGACATCATCCTTTCATTAAGCCTTACTGTAGCTACCAGTAGGTTCATATCCCATGTGTTTTTGCACCATTCCACAACACAAAGCAAAAAGAATTAAAATGCAAATGCCTACGCCCTTATAAGTCTGAATGATCAAAAGGTGCTGTAACCGAGCACGAAAAACAGTCATAAAATGGTTTCATCACCTGCTATAACAATCAATTAAAATACAATATGCAAAGGATGTGTGTGTATGTGCTCTCCACAATAGTGTGGAATGAATCAGTGAGTGCCCGTGGACATTGTCATATGGACATATTAGCAGCAGCACTGGATTCCTTAGTGTTTTATGTGGATAATTTCCCCCTGATAGTGGTGCTGGTGGTTATGGTGTTTTGTGTGTGTGTGTGTGTGTGTGGGAGAGAGAGAGAGAGAGAGAGAGAGAGAGAGAGAGAGAGAGAGAGAGAGAGAGAGAGAGAGAGAGAGAGAGAGAAAAAGAGGTGATGTGGAAGGATGAGGGAGCCTGAGACAGGAGAGCTGCCCCCAGTAATGAGGCCCTTTTATGGGCTTTAATTTGTCCCGCTCCCCCGGGAGACTGATGGATGGCTCTCTTTATGCTCACTCTCTTTCTTTCCCCCATCTGTGATACAGAGGATTTATTTATACCCTGATATTACCTCTCTAACAAGTGCTGCCTTGTCATTACGACTGCCTGGATCTTCCTGCATACATCTGGATGGATAGATAGATAGATAGATAGATAGACAGACAGACAGACAGACAGACAGACAGACAGACAGACAGACAGACAGCGATAGATAGATAGATAGATAGATCGTAAATGAACTGTAGCAGGTATATGTGCATGTGCATTCACATCTATGCGTATGTTTATGTGTGTATGTGTGTCTGTGTGTGTGTGTGTGTGTGTGTGTGTGTGCTTGCCCTGTTGTATGATTCTTCCCCTATTCTTTTTTTCCTTTTATTTGTTTCTTTACTGTGCGGGCGGGTGAGGGGAAAAAAACAAAACATTTTGCCCCTGGGCAGTTCATTGCAAATTCTGGCTGACTCCTGCTCAGTTTGACTCTAGGGAAATGAAATTTAAAAACTAACTTAAAAGTTTATCAGCAGTTGGCAGTTTTGGCACGTGATAAAAATGACCAGTTGGAGAGGCAGATTTAGGTTGACAGCCGCGGACGGATGGAAATAGCGCGGTGCATACGTTTACCTGGGCTGTTTCAAAGCAGTGGGCACCACGCTGGCAGGCCTGCCGGTGCCCATGTTCATCCATTCACTCGCAGCTCAGGGGCTTGTCACCGCGGAAACTTCAAAGGACAGTGTCAAGTGACAACAGTCATTCAGCACCAACAAACAATGCTATCTCCTCTATATACACCAGCATACATCTATGCATGGAGATGTGTTAGTACCATACTGTGTGTACTGTGAACTCTACAGTGTATGTTGTTGACAGTGCTGGGTATTGATCATTTGGGGGACAGATGCTCGAAAGATAAAATAATGTATTGTTAGCAAAATGAATCAACATTCACAAGCGGGGAACATTATGTTCATGGATAGTGCTGCACTGGTAAATTCTATCCACTACCTGCAACTGATGTGTATTAATTAATATATTAACGCTGGTAACACATACTAAATTATAGCAACAATAGCATGGCTCAAATATAAATTTCTGTGTCAGTGTCTCCATCTTATCGAGACGTCTTTGTGTTTTATTGATTGTATTTCATTCCTTGCACCAACAATGTACTCTTGCTTGGATAAACAGTAGAGTGTGAATAAAGAATAGCCACTGGCAATCTACACTACTGTATCTGCGGCACACTACTACCATCACTCAACAAAAACGCTCTCTACAGTCCCAGATTTCAGCTCAATGTCCTTGAAGATGAAACACCTGTTTCTATCCATCTTCCATTCATTCCACCTCCCTTCAACTCGCATAAATGAAAAAGCAACACAGGAGTAGAAGAAGAGCGTTGAGAGTAAACAGAACGAAAATATTGGTTTGCTTTCTTTTTGCTTTCTCTCCCCCTCTGGATATGCGATCACCGGCATCTATTGCATGTATTGAGGCTGGGCGATGGTTTGGCACGTGGATTGTCAAATCACACCTCCAAGTAATTCTCAGCGCACTTAGCTCAAGGCCCCTCCAGCTTACATAATCCTCTGATCTGTCTGCTGCTGGAGGAGGGCCAGCTGAGGATTGACAAACACACTGAGCTAAGAAGGAGACATGCTATGCTGTCTTAGAGGGCTGAGAAAGAGCAACAGCGAAAGCCATTGTGAGCTGTAACACTGTCTACATGTGTGCATATGCAACACAAAAATTGTCAGTTCCCTGGTCAACAAGTTCGACAAACCAGTCTTCACCATGTCCTCTACTCTTTGTTAAAGGCCCTTTAATAACCTTCTTCAATCCTTAACACACCTTCCCTTAAGGCTCATCTTTGCCTTTAATAAAAGAAAGGAGGAGGGCGGTCTCCTTTTCATAGTTCACCCTACTCGCCCCACATCTTCTCTCTCCACCCCCCCACCCCACCCCCACCCCCCCCAAACCCACTACCCCCCACGACCACCCTCCACCCCTTTGGCTAGTTAGGAGGGGAGCCCACTTGCAGTGCCCCCTTTGGCAGTTCTTTTCAACTTCACAGTGTCCCGTGGTTGAGCTTGGATCCACTACAGACAGCCATCTGCCCACTGTGATCGCTCACTAAAGTGTCTTAATTAGGCCTCATTGCCTTTGTGTTAGACACCCCAATCAAATGGACCTCAAAAAATACCTAGAGAACAATACCGGGCAATGGAAATACAGAGAGAGAGAGAGAGAGAGAGAGAGAGAGGGGGATAGAGAGAGAAGAGAGGGAGAGAGGGGGAGAGAGGAAGTGAGAGCTGGACCTGGAATCGGCTAATATTTACACACCGAGCCACGTTATATCTCACTGACTCATGTCACACTGTCTGACAGATATTGTCATTATATGAAATGGTTGTGCTGCAGGGATTTTGTTTTTGTTCAGCGGCTCACAGGAGAGTGCAGGCAGGGAATGGCCTCACTGAACTGATGTCATTTGCATGTTGAACACACCCATGGCTCCTTGATGTTGACGTGAAACACTGGCTCCGCGATGTGCCACAGCTGCAGCGTCCAGAGTGCCAAAGTTACCCTGCCCAACACACACACACACACACACACACACAGACACACACACACACACATAGATGTACACGGACACACACATACACACACATACCAAGGGAGCCTCTGTCATCCAGTGTCCTGTTCCATGTCTTCATTTGGGGGGGTTGCTGATGAGAAGCGTTGTGTCACGGATCCTCTTAGGAGCTTCAGATCTGTCACCAGTTGTTCAGCCTTCATCACCTTAGACTGAGTTACTGTTGCCTCACTAACTCTTCTGCGCTCACCCTTATCAGCTCCAGCTTCCCAGAAACCTTAAAACCGTAATGTTTCTGGTGTTTTCCCACACTTTTCTACACTTTTCTCCCCCTACTCCCTGTGTTCTCTTTAAAGACAGATGCTGCATTTAAGCAAGACTATTTAGATCATCTGGTATCATCTTGTTTCTAATGTCTCAAGGCTTGATTGATCCCCCATTTGTCACAGTCACTGAAAAAAATCCAAAAGTGCCTCTAACTGGGTTTTTTCCCCCCTTTCTCCCCCCTCCCTCTCTTTTCTTCAGAGTCTTTCTTTCACCATCCATTACAAGTGTGTGACAGGTTCCAGACGGGTTGAGAGGGGAGAACAATGTGTTGTGACCCTCAGTACCGCCCTCCAGCTCAGCGCCTGGCTCCAACTCCTTCTCCCAGCAGGCCGTGGGGGGCCTGGCTGCCGCCCCTCTGCCCCCTGGAATCAATCGCTCTGCGACACCGTACAAACGATCCACCGAAGTCCATGCATCACAGTCCAGTGCACCACCAACAATGACCAGCCATGTGGCTAAGGACACAGAGAGAGAGAGGGAGAGAGAGAGAGAGAGAGAGAGAGAGAGAGAGAGAGAGGGAGGGGTGATGTGAAAGTGAGACTAAGACAGAGAGTTATGATGGGCAAACATAAAAGTGAAATGGAAGAGGAAAGAGAAATGCGTGAGAGGCAGAGAGAGAAGGAGGAATGAAGTGAGAAATAGAAGTGTTGTGTGTGTGTGTGTGTGTGTGTGTGTGTGTGTGTGTGTGTGTGTGTGTGTGTGTGTGTGTGTGTGCGCAAGTGTGTAGAACGACTGCAAATTTGGCCCGAGCTTTAATTATATCCCTTCAGATTCAGTGTGCATCCCAGGTCATCTCTGGTCAGCCCCTGCTATTGTTTACTTCAAGTGTTGTATTACTCTGACTCCCAGAGGTCCCCTGGGAGCCCAGTGCCCTCCCTTCTGCCCCCCCCCCACACTCACACCTCCCCCACACCCTCACACACACACACCCGCACACACACACACCATGCAGTCTACTATGGCAAAATTGTGTTAATTTACCCAGCCAGTAGTATTAACCATATTATATCAAATAACTGCCACAGACAATTGGGCAGCCAGCTCCGTGACTTCATTTTAATTGATTTTCTTACATGCTCTCAGCCGTGGATGATTTGGTTTCCCTCTGACACTATGTTTATTAAAGGCATATTGCATAAAGGAATAAATAGATATTGTTGGTTGGATTTATATGAGCTTTGAGGGAATGCAGAGATTCGCCCCTTGTTTTAATATAAGCCTGAGAGTAAGTGTTTAGTTTGATTAAAGTCAATATGTTTGTTTAACCCCTGGGCCAAAGGGACACCTTAGTGTGTGTGTGTGTGTGTGTGTGTGTGTGTGTGTGTGTGTGTGTGTGTGTGTGTGTGTGTGTGTGTGTGTGTATGTGTGTGTGTGTGTGTGTGTGTGTGTGTGTTCTTGCATGCATGTGTACATATGTGTGCATATGTTTGTATGTTTTTGTATTTTTCTGTGTATGTGTTTGTGTATGTGTATGTGTGTGTGTGTAGGTGTGTGTGTGTGTGTGAGAGAGAGAGAGAGAGAGAGAAGAGAGAGAAAGAGAGAGAGAGAGAGAGAGATGTTTATATTCATCCCCTCTCTGTCACAGCGATACACTCAGCTATCCTGGTAAGTTTACTTCTGTGGAATATGTATGCTGCTGCTTGGATACGGCCACGTTGGCCAAAAGGAGGTGTTTTTTATATCTTACTTCAAGTGGAATGGCTGCGAGGAGACCCCAGGACCATTTCATCTTGAACATCCTTTACCAGCTGTCTCGGTCTTAAAGGCATGCTGTTCAGTCCACAGAAAATCCCACTAATCATCTTTTTGTGTTTGAGGGCACAATATGCTGAAACAGGCAGGGTGCACACACACACACACACACACACACACACATACACACCACACATAAGCACACACGTACACATGCATACGCACACACATGCACACACACATGCAGACACTGCCAGCCTGCTGCTCTCTTGTCCCCATGCCCTGGGGAGAGAGAGAGAGAGAGGAGGGGGCTTCAGTATAATCACTTGTTAGAGGTCTGGCTTGGTTCCCCCACTTTCTCTCCTCTTAGGCAGTCTCTTCTCCCAGGGACTTGCTTGCTCCTCCTCCAACAGTCCCAGCATTCACGTCTCTCTGTCCATCCACCAATCTCTACAGCCTCTCTCTCTCTCTCTCTCTCTCTCTCTCTCTCTCTCTCTCTCTCTCTCACACACACACATACTCAATCTCTCTTTACCCCTTGACTTTCCCATCTATGTCTGCCTCTCTTCACGCTCTGTCTTTAAATGCCCATTCCCTCTCTCTAACTGTGTCTACACTTTCTACCTTATCTACTTTAACTTTCTCTCCTATCCCTCCATAGAGTTTGGGTAACAGTAACATATAACATACAATGGGATTATAGTAATGTGATTCAAAGCGATGATGGCAATCTGTTCTGTTACATGAAAGAAAGCATTATACATATGGCGGTGGAAAGAAGACTTTAGATCACTATTTTTATATGTGGGTTTTAACAGCAATATGAGGCAACTAACAGAGTTCCAAAGTGGTCAGATTGCCAGGTCATCAGTCATTTTTCATGACAAAGTGGGGAACAGTCTCGAAAATCATGGCAACATATGCCAAACATGAACAAACTGCATCAGAGAGGACAGCAGTCGCAAGTTGAGCTCACTGGCAGGACAATTGGGCAGGGCAACTAACAATATAGTTGCTTACAACTATATTAATAAAACTGAATGAATGAGCACCTCTGTGATACAGTCTCAATTAAAACTGTACGCTTCACAAAGCTGGTATTTACAGCAGGGCCCTACTCCTTTTTAGTAGTATTTCATATTCATATATTGTTAGGTGTTTCTGACATTTTGTTCACAGCTTGATAGAATGGCTAATAATCGTTGTAGATGATGCTACCAATACTACTCAAATTTCTATATTTAAATTGGAATAAATTCCTTTATATTTGTTTAGATTTTGGAAGCAAAGTAACCCAAAACTAGTAAGTAAATCAGTAATCAAATGGATTAGGAAACTAACTAGAAGAACTATAGTCTGGGGTAGCTGAAAGCGGCTGGAAGTATTGCTTAAGCAATAAGTTTCTTAGTGAAACAATCACTTTATTATCAATACACAGAAGAATACCTAAACTTTAAAAAAACTACAGGTGCAGAAAGCTTTTGACTAAAGCAGAAAAGTAAAGTTTTAAAGAAACTCTATGAAGCCCTCAGACTGGGAATTGAACCCAAATCTCTCACACAAAAGACAGCAACAATGACCACTCAGATATAGGCATAGCCATATGAGTACCAAAAAGCAGCAATAACAGCCTACATTTCCTAAATCTGGTTAATAAGTGGTACTAGATGGTTGAAGGAGTAGAAAGAGTAGTAAAAGTAGGGTTAGAGTTGTTGTCTCATTTTATGCATTGTGTACCACTGGCATGCAAGGCCTTTTTTGTCCTATCATTCAAACTGTGCACCTCAGTTTAGACTTTAATACTTACACAGAGGGCCTAAGTCATGTGAACAATAAGTCCTTCCTCTAATTGCCCCACTCAAATGACTTTATGGGTGAACAGGTAATGCATCATTCTTCCCATTGACTAATGTCCTGGTTCATTTTGTCCTTTCCGCTTTGCCATCGCCCGCCGCGCAACGCTGATTAATGTCATCACAGCAAATTAGATAGCCAAGGAGCAACATGTTTATCATTTTCAAGCATTAAGAAAAGTACTTTCTTGCTTCATTTCCTTCAGTGCATTCATAGTAGTGGGCACATCAAGTTGATGTATGTATACACAGCATAGAGGGGGAAATATTAATTGGACCAGAGCCATAGATGTGGCCTTTCTTCTAAAGGTTGTGAGACAGAGGACGAGTGCTGAGGGTAAGGTAGCCCCATGTAATGATGTCATTCTTTACTGTATGTGCACAGTGATC
This sequence comes from Centroberyx affinis, assembly GCF_046629955.1. Taxonomy (NCBI): domain Eukaryota; kingdom Metazoa; phylum Chordata; class Actinopteri; order Beryciformes; family Berycidae; genus Centroberyx; species Centroberyx affinis. Next base: position 12,049 of record NW_027279484.1, read on the forward strand.
CTGCCTAGAAATGCAGCTGGCCCGTTTTTTGCTGAAACCAAGGTTTTCATAAAATCTCTCCTGAAATTTTTGAAATGAAATTGCTTTCACACAATATTTCTCATTGTTGTCCTAGAAATCATCCTCCTATATGTATAAAATACTAATCATCTACACAGTATGAGGTCTTTTGTGTTATTTTTACACAGAGTGCATTGTACCATACAGTTGTTCTGTTGCACTTTTTGTGACCCTCAACATAAGATTGTTTTTTGCTTGTTTTAGTTTTTTTTAAATAAATAAGCAAATAGGAAATCAAGCAAGAGCACCTTGAACACCTTGATAGCCCCCAATGTGTTACAATAGGAGCCTCAGGTATTGACAGAAAGAGAGCAAGTGCTCAGATATTCTCATATCATTTTCATCCTCATATCATGCTGAGAACGTAGCCTGGCATTGGTATGTTCTTACCCAATGTTCCCTCTCCCAGGCTGTATATCACATCATAAAGAATACATAAACCCCCTTCTGCAAAAAAACTACCCAGTCTCCAAGGCATCAGCGCCTAGCCCTGTTCTCTAACTCTGAACAGAAAAAGAGCTGAAACAAAGAACTTTCCTTGGAAAGAAAAAGAAGAAAAACAACAACGCTAGAACAAAAAAAAAAAAAAATTCCAGAGACAATGCTAATAACTGTAAAATATGAATGGTGACTTGACATATTTACAAATGCGCTGAGAGGCGCCCTACTAAATGCGTTGAAATGGGAAACCAATGGCGTGGAAGAAAGCGGTTGTGGGCCCCCATCTCTTGCCATTAGATGTTCAGTGGGAGCTGTCAACAGAAGGCGCATTTGCCTGCCAAGCTCCCTCTCTGACTGAGCTCTCTGCCTGCAGCACGCCCCGAGCTCCTCTTTGACTCAAAGGGTTCATTTCACTTCTTTTAGCCTCATTCGCATGTGGTGCTACACAAAAACCCTGCTTGCTCGCAGCCTGCCTCTTGTGTCTGTGTCTGTCTGTGTGTGTGTGTGTGTGTGTGTGTGTGTGTGTGTGTGTGTGTGTCTGTGTATGTGTATGTCTGTGTATGTCTGTGTGTGCGTGTGTGTGTGTGTGTGTGTGTGTGGGTGGGTGCTCCAAATTCGTCTCATGTATTTGAGTGTGTTTGTGTGTCTCTGTGTGTGTGTGTGTTTGTACGTGTGCGTGTGTGTGTATTTGCACACATACATGCATGTGTGTGAGTCACTGAGTGATGCCACGAGCCTCGTTATCACACTGATGGCCAAAAAAGCAACAATGACAGCGACAGGCATGAGAGACCAGAAGAGTCTGAGTCCATCATCACACAACTTATACAGAAGCTTTCATTAGAAGAACTACTTAGTTCTGTATTTTTAGCGCCTTTTTACTGAAGGAGCACAGTCAGCTGCTGGTGTAGACCTGGCATTTGCTTCTCTCTGTGATGTATTTATAGTCCGATCACAGCCAGCATGCTGGATTTGTAGGCCTGCTGAATCTTCGTACCATGTCCGCTCATTTTGACCTGGTATACTTTGGAGTAAAGTGCATTGGCACAGTAGCGACAAATTTTCTCCTAAGTGTGTGTGTTGACTTGCTAACCCTGCGGCTGTCCTCTGCTCTGAGCCCCTCGGCCAGTCTCTTTGGCTGTCGGCCCAAGGGTCGGACCAGTGGAGTGGAAGTTGAAGAGGGCTGTTTGAACGTAATAGGTTTTGACTGGCATGTGTTACGTGCTCCACTGCACCATTGATTGAGCGCTTGTTTGCTAAATCACTGCTGGTTTCCCCCTGTTTGGCAGGCCTGTGACACATGTGTGGTGTGTGGTCACTTCGGCTGAGAGAGAGAGAGAGAGAGAGAGAGAGGGAGAGAGAGAGAGAGAGAGAGAGAGAGCAGAGCAGGATTGGCCAGGTGCAACCTTGGTGACCAGGAGAGGGCATAGGAAAAAAAATGACTGAAAGATGACGAAGATGTGAAAGAGTGAAAGTAAAGGAGGGAGAAATTAGAGGCCTAGAACAAACAGTCTGGGCATTTAACAATTTCACTCCCATTGAGATGACTGGCAGCTGATTGAAAATTTGAAAAAGAGATTAACCCCTTCATTCATTCAACAACCTTAGCACTTTGGTCTTTCCTCCATGGACACTCACCATAACACCCCCACCCCTCCTCCTCTTCTCTCCCACCTCTCTCTCTCTCTCTCTCTCTCCCTCTGTAACCCCCCCTCCGCCCCCTCCCTCAGACATGCTTTTTACAGCTTGGAGGCTGTGGCGGAGGAGGAGGGAGGTTGGTGTCATGGGTCAATGTCACTCAGCCAGCCATCGTCACAAGGCACAGAGAGCTACAGTGCTGAGACTCCAACTCCCACTACTACCACAGCCACTCCTGTCCGCTCTGACATCATCACCAGCTGCCCGAGCAACAATATGTGACAATATACTGTAGCTCCGTCTGTGTAGGTTCACATTCATTCAGACGTAAAGATTTTAACGGTAAGCTTCAGTATGCTGTTTATACATAGCAGTGTATACATTTTGTTGCATACAAAGTGGACATTTGGAATGTGTGTCATCTGTTGCACTCCATTGGGGCCTTCTGTATAATTTGCATGTAGAACATAGGATATTTTGTAATATAGGAGGCTTGAATTTATGTTTTTGTTATCTTTTATTTTCTTTCATTTTTGTGTTAATATTATTTCCCCTTGTCTATATTTAGAGTATCATTCCAAAATGATATATCCACAATATAATACAAAATCAGCACCTTCAAAATGATTGCTAGCATAACATTAAAGTGCATTATTGGTTAGTTATGAGACACCTTAAGACCTTTTGCTTACAAAACAGCTATGTTTTTAAAGATAGAATCACCTGTGTTTATGAAATGTTGACTGGTGAATTTCAGGTAGCAACATTTGATATGGATACAAGATGGATAAGGCACTTTGGAATAAAAGTCTTTATATTGTAAACTATGTTACCATGTTCAACATTAACTGAAGGAATTAAACATGAGAAACTTTGCACAACTCTGTATAATGTAACAAACGGCCAGCTGTTTTACCTGATTCTGCTCTAATTCACTCTCCTATTGCAGAGAGGTGGTTGAATGTATCAGATACCCAGTGCCCAGAGTACTCCCCTCCGCCGTGGGAAGGCTTGGCGAGTAAACAATGTCTTTGCTCATTACAACGCCTCTCTCTCTCTCCAGCCCAAGGTAAGCTAAAACAGTTTGATCTGCTATTGATTGTCTCCCTCCTCCTCCTCCTCCTCATCCCTCCGCCCTCTTCCCTCGCTCCTGTTGAAACGTAGAGTCAGCCAGCAGCCTGAAGCTCTGAAGCGGAGACCAGCGGCACGCTGCTGTGTTTCTAATGCTTATCACTGGGGTTAATTGATATCCTCTCTATGGTGTAAAACTCATAATTATGTTTCAGGAAAGCTGGGGAGCTGATTACAGAGTAGAATATAGACAGGACTTCAAATATAGAGGCTGTGAACCCAACATCAGTGGCTGGAGGAGTAGCTTTGGCTTCTTAGTGTATTTGATTCTTATGCAGAGCATGAAGCCATGTACTATACAGAGGGGTGGACAAAATAATGGAAACACCACATGAAAAAGGACTTTAACTTTGAAGTAACTAAATCACAATTACAAAGGCGGCAACACTGGCGAGTCATATTAAGTTGAATGCCAATTAGCAGTATGTGTCAGCTTTTACCAGAAGTCTTGCAATCACCACTTTTATGTGTGAGTTTTCAAAGCAACATGAGGCAACTAACAAAGCTCCAAAGAGGCCAAATAATTGGTGCTCAAATTGCAGGTGCATCTGTAACAAAAACTGCAAAATTATTTAAGGGGAACAGTGTCAGAAATCATGACAACTTATGCCAAACATGAACAAACTACATTGGCAAAGTGGAACAGTGATCATGATTCAAAACCCAGTGCCTGGGATGTATGGACACTTAATAGGATAGCTGCTATACACCACAGAATTATGGCCACAAAAAATAACACAGAAATTAATCAACAACTCGGTGACAAAGTCTCAACAAAAACTGTACATTGTGAACTGTACAAAGCTGGTATTTATGGCAGCGACCTACTCCTTATTAATACTTCATATCCATATATTGTTGGGCGCTCCCATGATTTTGTCCACCCCCAGTAGCTATGCATTGGAAACACAGAACGGGACCCCAAAGGAGCAGGGCTAGATGAAGGAATCAAGGAATCAATCAAAGCTACTGTAGCAATGAGCTGAAGCTGGGATCTATCCAATATTTTGGTTCTGCTTGACATTGGAGGGTGATTTAGTGGCTTCAGAGTGCTAAGTGTCATGTTCCCACACTCTACTAACCTTAATGAGAAAGTGTGGAAAAGAAGTCACTATCTGGTTAGTCGTTTATTTTTTTCGTTTTTTTTCTTTTGTAGTGTGTCTTTTTCATTCATCTCTCTCTCTCTCTCTCTCTCTCTCTCTCTCTCTCTCTCTCTCTCTCTCCCCCTTCTCCATCTTCCTGAGAGGCGGTGCAGCTGTGAGATGATGAAGTTTCAGGGAAAGGTGGATGTGCCATCCATTACAGCAGGTGGAAAGGTGCAGATAAATCACCTTATCAGCCCTGCCTTCTCCCCACAGAGCTGAGGGAGCAGAGCAAGGGGGAAATCCATCAACCTCCACAAATGGGACATGAGTCAGAGATCACTCTGCCTCTATACTGGGCTCTGTACATACCTTGCACTGGCTTTAGCATTGTATTATAACTTAGGCCAACTTGCATCCGGCTTCGGCGGACATCATCATACAAAATGCAAAAACATCTAGTGACAATTCCACATCCTCAAAAATGAGGCCCAATGCAGGCTTTGAGTACAGTGAATTGGACAACACCTTGAATTTATATTGCACCTGCTACCACTAGTCATTTTCATTTAAGACAGAATACACTGAGCAATGTGTGTTTAACATAATGGATCAATGTCATCTATCAGGTCCATCAATCAACTATACTCCATTTCAACAAGGGGAATTTGAATTACCAGTGTAATCATCATGCACTCATATTATTTCCCCATTATCTTCTTCACCTAAGCATACACACATACACAATTACTGTACAGTGTACACCTATGGCTCCCCATACAAGGTTGCTAAGCAACAATAATGATAGTGACCTTTTAGAAATCAGTGGGCTATGTCCCACAAGTGGAAAAGGACTACAGCACACACTGCAACACACTCACAGGGCCACAGTGTTTACTTACAGCGTACAGACTGAATAGACGGACTGATACACCTTCACACAACATCACGAAAAAGGCATTAAGCACATTTTTGCCCTTGAGGAATCCAGAGGAGTTAGCATTTCCCCTCTAGCTCTGAGCGTAGTACCTTGTCACCACCCCCCTTAATGTAAGAGCAGTCTATTGGTATTCAACAGCACAGGTATCTAAGAGAGCAACGCCTTTTAAACATCTTAACCGCTGTTTGTTCTGTCTCTAGAGGGCATGTGCAGTACTCTGGGGGTTTGGGAATAGACAAGGAGAATTGCAAATTTGTTTTGCCAGCTACATGTGCTCTGTAATTCCATGCCTACTGTATTGTTGCTGTGTGTGTGTGTGTGTGTGTGTGTGTGTGTTAGATTAGACGTAAACACACACACACAAAGATGGGATGTTTTGTTTAATTCTTGGAAGATTTGGGATGTTTAGTTATGATTAATGACTCCTCCACAGGAGAAACATTATGCATACAGTAGATATGAAGTACCGTTGGGTTATGTCGTTGCTGTTGTTTTTCTCTGAACAGCTACAAAAGCACACACTTTACAGGTTTTTATGTTGTGCTGCAGCTTGACATGACATACAGTACGTAGAAGTTGATGGCCACGATTTTCCTGCTGTTATGCCATCGGCAAAGTAAAAAAAAAAAAACATACACCAACAGGATTGAGGCCTACAAGCCATACGCATCGTTATGTTTTGTCTGACGTAACTGATAGTCTTTTACAGTCCAGTTTTGATGCCTCACTTAGGATCAAAACAACAGGGAATGGCCTAAATGAAAGGAGAAGAAAGTTTCCCCAGGCGGGAAAGTGTAAGAGAACAGGAAACCTTCTCGGTGTCTGTCTCTTAAGTCCTGGGCATGCATCTGAATGACAAACCTGTGTTTCTGTCCCCCTTTTAAGAAATCCTTTACAAGCGGTGAGACACTAGGGCCTAGGCTGTGGAGGCTGTATATTTCTATTCATAATTGATGACCCGGACCCAGACAGACAGCACACTACACATGTAATATGGATTCACTCTTGGTTTCAGATGCATGCCCTCGTCTGGACTTGACTCTGAGCCATCGTTGTGTGTGTAGAGGGACTGGTGCGTGTGTGTGAGTGTGTGTGTGTGCGTGCGTGCATGCGTGCGTGTGTGTGTGTGTGCGTGCACATGTACGTACTACATTATATCTGATATGGTTATTACAGCCAAAAAGGTGGTGGACCGACCTTGTGTTTCCCAGCTCCAACTCCAGCCTGTGTGTGTTTTTCTAAGGAGAAGGTCTGGTTACCACATCAAAAGTCAGCTTGGCTTATGCTTTGGCTTTGGCTTAGTTTTGTGTTTGTTGCAAAGCTTACATAAATGAAAATAACTTTTTGTTTGTTTGTCTTCCTGTCAGTTAGATTATTTGTGTTATGTGTTTAGTTTAGCCTGTGTATGAGTTTGTTCAGCTTTATTGCTCAGTTTGTCACTGTTTAGTTTCTGTTCTGACGAATCGGCAACAAAGCCACAACGGCAACTTCCCAAATTCTGTTTTCTGAGTGTTTTAATTTTTGTACCTGTCGTTCAGTAATGAGCCAATTCATCAGTCTGCACAAGAATCTCACTCATCCTTGTATCCCAATTGATTTTGTGGTTTAACGGACTTGTGTGATAGCCCTTCAGTCTCACTTTCTCCTCTGGTCTCAGCTGAAGTTCACAGAGGGCAGAGTTCTTACCCCCTGTTCCCATAGCAACATATGACATGTCACCCTCAAACAGAAACTCCCTCTCAATCCTCCGTAATGGATTTGACCTCTGAACTCTGTCTCCCACTTCCCTCCAAACTGACACATAGCCAAGTGTGAAGCCCTGGTTGTAGCCTGCAGCTCTGTCCACTGCATTACACCCGTAGCCCCACCACAGAAGGGTTAATGATCAGCTCTGCAATGGCATATGTCATCTAGGTGAACAGGCTCTCAGAGGCTAACACCATCACTGCTAAAAAAACGCTGTCGTTGTCGTTGTCGTCTGGATGACACATAGTAAACGCCGACTCCTCATATGTTTGTCATGGTTTTCCTTGAATCATAGGCTTACTGCCAGAGCCTGACTCACTGCAACCTCACACAGGTCCCCTGTCATCGTTATACAGCCTCACCCGGGCACAGCCAATCCCGTCCTCCCACCAGCCTAGCCTGCTGCATTATTTATGAGCACTAATCAGGACCCCAGCTCCGGCGCGCTAGCTACCCCACCGCTAACACCACTTCCCTGACCCGACCCTGCCTGTTTCCCCACAGCATTAACGTGTGTTTACGCTAACGCCGGCTCATTAGGCCTAACTATGCTAGGCCAGGGCCTGGTGCCTGAGCCGGGGCTGGGGGCCTTTTTAACATGCTCTAACCAGCCCAGGCGTCCCCCTAGTGGGGTGCAGAGAACGGCTACGTGCTAATCTCTAACAACAGGAAAAAGCAGCATTGCTAGCTAGTATACATAGAGGTAGTTTACTGGGAGACTTGGCCTGTGCGGACCTGCGATCAGGCTCCATTATTGTTGTAATTAGCGTGCCTCTGTGGAGCCGAGGCGCCCAGGCTTGATGCCTCGACCTCCCTGCCTCTCAGTCTGTTTACAGCCAGCCAAGGCAACAGGGAAAGGGCAGGGGGCTGGCCACACGGCTCGATGCCTCTGTTCAGCTCCAGCAGCAACACAGCTGTTTGTTCATTTGAAGCGTGGACACAGGAGGGTTTTCATTGCTCTATTCAGATGTTTATTCTACCTGCAATAGAGGCAAAGGCAAACACAAGGCCCAAAGAAATACGGGCGGTCAGATGTAATGTTTATGCATTTGAGGAGTTATTCAGAAACACTATAAAGCCATTTTGGGTGGGAAAAGCAGATGTTGATCAATCAATATCTTTAAAATATAGAAGATCCAGTCAAAAGCATTTTGCCAAACACAGATTTAAGTCACCTACTATCTTTTAAAATGCATCACATCTCATTCAATGTTATGTTTACTAATTTTTCATCCCTAATTATATCTCTACTATCCTAGTGTAGTCATAAAAGTCTGTGGCTATCTATGATGTGTGTGCGTGTATGTTTATGGTCTACGCCTCCTCTTGCAAGACTATCATTCAGATCCAGCTCTCAACCCTTCAGCAGCTGCCTGCACCCTCACGTTTACCCCAAACCCTGTGGCCCCTCCGCCGAGAGGCCACCACCTAGTGTGACTCCCCTCCCTGATCACCAATTAGCACGGCCTGTCCCTTTCCCTGCCAGGCTGCAGAGGTGGAGGTACGGAGAGCCAGAGAGGTAGAGAGGCGCTACCGGGGGCGGCGCGGGGTGGAGGTCCCATGAAGGACACGGCTCCCTGGGTGGCTGAGCGATGAGCATGGGAGCGTGAAGGGCTGAGCCGGGTCTTTTCCCACAGACCATCAGTCCTTCAGTCAGTCAGCGTTGCAGTGCTGGAGCACAAACTACACTCAGGCAGGCTCCTATCCATGAACACTGCTCATTCTTTGACTCGGTTTCTCTTCCTTTTAATCACAACGTCATCGTATCGATTGGCTGTGTGTTTCTTTGTGTGCATGTGTGTGTCTTTTTTTGTCTGTTTGTCTGCCTCCGTGTGAGTTTAGCCGCGCTGACATCATTTTGATTAAGATAAAACGGCAGGCTCTGTGTGGACATTGAGAGGGATCGGACTAGCCTTCAGTGGCCTTCCCCGGTGCTTCTCCCTGCTCTGTCTCTCTTCATTCCCTCTCTTATTGTATCTGATAAGAGACCCCGTGATGCAGTGTGGTAATGAAGCCTGTGTGAATGAATGAAGAGCAGCACCGCCGGGCGTTCAGGCCCTGCACACCTCGGAGACACAGAGAGGCGCGTGCATATCGATCTCATATTGTTTCCTTGAACCCGACTGCTTCAGCGCGCTTTGTGCTCTCACTGCGTATCTCAGTGCACTGTAGTGTAATGTACTATTATGAAAAGAGACTGAAGTGTTGCTCTGTGTGTGTGTGCATGTGTGTGTGTGTGTGTGTGTGTGTGCACACGCGTGTGTGCGCATATGTGTGTGTGTGCATGCATGTACTTAGTTTTGAATTTATCTGTATACACCAACACAAAGAATAATGCTGTTATAAATTCCAGAATCATTTTATTAGCTGTATTTATTCTCTTCATCTGCACCGTGCAATTTTCAAAATATACTATTATAATGCTATTTTAGGAATAGCATTATATAACTTTTTTTAATTTGATTTTGATTGAAAATATAATTTGTTAATATTGTTAGATAGACTGTGTTAAAGCAGAACCACACATACCTTTACATAAACATAACTATGCAGTGAAGTCTATAGAGAATGAATAAATAAACTATAATGCTAAATATTTGACAAAATATATCATATTGTACCATGCATTCATTAGCAATTAGAACCGTTCTTATAAATAAATGCAACGAGAGGTCCAGTCACATCATGCCAGGGCTTCTTATATAGATATCATGCTATTCTACATGCAGCCAGTTGTTTACATCTGACCTAATCTGTTCATTCATGCTGTGTGTGTGCATGTGTGTGTGTGTGTGTGTGCATGTGTGTGTGTGTGTGTGCATGTGTGTGTGTGTGTGTGTGTGTGTGTGTGTGTGTGTGTGTGTGTGTGTGTGTGTGTGCACGCATCAGTGTGTATCTGTGTGTGCGTGTGTGTGTGTGTGTGTGTGTGTGTGTGTGAGAGAGAGAGATCTAAAGGGCTAAAGCGCCATCTGGTGGTAGTATGATGCAGTTTAGTGCTGAACTGAGCATGGTTTCCTCAGCTGTGTCTTTCTGCACACAGATGATCCTTCATTATCAAGACCAATGATAACCGCTGATATAAAACGTCTATCACACTCCTGAAACTTTACGGTAGAGTTACAAATGGCAGTTTTTTTCACACCTCTGCTCATTGGCCCCATGAGGAGAAACTGTAGACACAATTATTTCTGGGTGAGGAAATTCTGCTTTGGGGTAATTTTAGGTCAGGGAGGAGTGACTCTTTATCGCATTGTTTTATATAGTGCAAATAACTGATCTCATACTTATGTTGTAGTGCAGTGGTTCTCTCAAACTATTTCAAACTATTGCAGATTAAGTACGCAGAGTTGGTAGTGCTTACAGCATATTCTGAGGAATACAGCTGAACTTTGGCCCCGAGTGCAGTATTATAAGAGAAGAATTCAATACACCATTCTGAATGTTCATTTCTGCGTTTGGCTCTCTGACCATTACACAAATTGATATCTGTGTGCCTACATAAAATATCAAATGTATTTCTGTTTTAAATTCAAGCATTACATCTTGATAATAAATTAGTCGTGCACAGAGCAAAGCAAAACTGTCATGTTTTGATATCGCAACAAAGCCCATTTCGAAGCTCATTTGTTAGCAAAATAGCCAGTGAAGCTTGTGCTCAAACAAAGATGTTTTTTTATCACTCAAGAGCAATATTTTGTACACAAAAGCCTTATTTTATGTGATGCATGCAGAAAGGGCGTGCTGTTCTGTCCTCTCTAATTGGCATTGTCAGCCGTCCCCTCGCTAGCTTGTTTCACAGTCTGATCGGATAACCTAGTCCACATGAAGAGAGGAGTGAGAGACAGCCTGCATGAGCAAAGTTAAAAAAAAAAAAAAAAAGAAGAGGGGGGAAAAAAGGGATGCAGGTTGTTAGGAGGTGGCGAGCTGCTTAAGAATGATCAACTGCCAAGCACAAGACAGGCTCCTCTCTTTTATACATAAATAGTTGTCTTTCACTTGGTATCTGAGCAAACAATTGCTGATCAGAGGTGCGTGAGCAGGTAGAGGGGGAGGGACTCTAATGCAACATGACAAAAGTGCTACTTTGATATAGCTGATATCATTACCCTCGTTAGCAGATAAATGCCACTGATAAGATAGAATGGGGAAATAGACATGGAAGGCCTCCTTTTAAGTGCAGGGGGGAAGCGTGATGTTTAAGTGCGGAGAGGAATGCGAAAAAAGCCAACTTGTCTGATTCTCTTTCATTGTGTCTTTCTCGCTAACTCGTCACCCTCTCTCTCACTCTCATTTTTGCATTTTGTCTTTCTGTTTTTATATCGTCTGCTTTGTTGTTTCATTTGGACTATTTTTCATTTGTCTTTCAAATGAGTGTGTGTGTGTGTTTGCGCCAAGATTACATCCAATTACATGTAATCTGTTCTTCACCAACCATGCTTGTATGTGTGTGTGTGTGTGTGTGTGTGTGTGCATGTGTATGTACAATATGTGTGTCTATCTGTCTCTGTGTGCCTGTGTCTCTGTGTATGCGTGTGCCTGCCTGTGTGTGTGTGTGTGTGTGTGTGTGTGTGTGTTGTGTGTCTGTCTGTCAATCTGTGTGTGTGTGTGTGTGTGTGTGTGTGTGTGTGCAGGCAACAGTAATACCTGTGTTACAGTAGAAAGTAAGTAACTTCAGAAGTCAGTGTATCATATTGCCAGGATCTTCTCTGTGGTGACAACAGTGATTAATAATGGAAAGCAGATGTTGGCATCTTGATCTGAAATTTTCATGAAACTTCGCTAACGTGATTAAAGTGTATGTCTTCCTCGAGTCACTCCAAGACTTTTAACTCTGCTCCTTGGGGAGTGGCAACAAATCATGGTTGAGACAACATGTCAAACCACAGAGAATCTTATGCATGTCAAAAATGAACTCCTTTTCTTTTCTTTTTTTTTTCCTTAAAAAATTTGAACTCCTTCTCCGTTTATTGAATCAAAAAAAAAAGAACACAGACAGAGTTTGAGTATTTCTCAACATTTCACACTTTCAGTAATTTAACTTTAACGTTTTTATTTCTGTATTTAGCCATTTTGCCTCCAATTTAAAAATGGATTGAAGCTTTTCAAAGTATGAAGTTGATAACTTTAGCTTTCATTGTATCAAATGATTCACTGAGTTTTTTTTTTGTCTACACCTGTTTATAAAATAGAAACATATATTTATCATTATCTAGTTTAAATACAAATATAGAATGTTGCATTTAATATTGCAAAAGTGTTTGGTAATGTTTTATTTTTACTCGGTGCTGAAGTAAGATACACAGGAAATAAATTAGCTTTGATTTTTATATTACTGAAAAGTGATATCCCGTACTTAAATCTCAGTAGTCATTGGTTCAGCATCTAAATCTACCATCATGCAAAGAGCTCTCTATCATATGATTTCAGTGGCAAGTTGAGATGAATAAACTTTGAATGACTTTGACTTCCAGCGTGCCAAGTGTCTTTTCCTGTGAAAAGTGATCTATATTTCAGTGGAATTTAATGACATTTCTTTCTCGTTTTTTTCTTCTACTTTTTTTTTTTTTTTGCCTCGGACAGACTTCAGAATTTGTCTTTTATTTTTTCGGAGGGGTGGATAAATGCATTTGCAGCTCCCGCTCAGCAAAGTTTATTTATATCTTAGGATGCATTTAAAAGCCCGGGCTCCTGTCACACGGAGATGGCTGTGCTCACTTTGGATTGCGAGGTGCAAATGTATGAAAAAAGGCTCGAGTTGGAGATTCAGCACAAGGTAGCCGGGATTGTTGTGGCAGCGAGAAAATCAGATCACTTAAATGCTTTCTCAAACATTTCTTGAGGAGTCACCAGGATCATCTTCTATCTCTCTCTCTCTCTCTTTCTCTCTCTCTCTCTCTCTCTCTCTCTCTCACTTCCCCTGCCTCTCTCTGTCTGTCTCTATCTTTTCTCTCTCTCTCTCTCTCTCTCTCTCTCTCTCTCTCTCTCTCTCTCTCTCTCTCTCTCTCTTTCTCTCTCTCATTTCTAAAATTCTGACACCTTACCCACATACAATTGACCGCATTTTTTCACTGCACTCCTGTGAGAGATGTATTGATAAATAATAGCACTGTGGAGAGATTAATACGGTTTGTGTCCTACCTCTCTCCCTAGCTCTTATTTCTCTTGTTTTTTTTCCTAGCTGTTTCTCTTTTACATGATCATTCTAAGGTGATAGGAATATTGTCAGGACAGTTTGGCTCTGGCCTTACATCCCTTATTATTGGCCTATTATTGGCTACTTGTACAGTAATGTCAGTGATCTAGGATTTGAAGCTTACTGTTGTACTCATTGATCTGGATAAGGGTGTCTATCAAATGCCTAAAATGGCAAAAGTAATGTAAAAAACATTCTCCCGCTCCTCTATGTTAAGGTTACACAGTTGTGTCTACAGTAAGAGTTGAAGACAGGTTTCAGATCGAACTCCACCCCATACATTAGATTAGATTACTTGCACTTTACCATTGTATCCAAATGTGAAGAAGTAATACTATTCACTATGAAGATAATATGATCGGAGCCTTGCACTCACAGCTGATTACTTTTCAATTCAGTTAAAATCACTTGTCCTCTCCTCTGACAATTAGGCAACTTCTAAATAGGGCACGACACCCAGCCTACGGATGAAGATAACGCCTCTCTCTCATGAATTATAATGTAATACAACAATTTGTGCTATAATTTGAATAGCATTAAAGAGGAGGGCTTGTGCTGACTCAAATTTCCCTACTCATTTGACTCTCCCTACTTCAAATTCACCCTATTTGGGCTGCAAAGAGCAAGCACCCTAAATTGCATAAAAGAATGTGTGTAAATGAATATGAAAAGCAATGTTCTTTTCAGCGAGGCAGTGATAGCTGTTTTCACATTCCATCCCATTTTTGTGTTTTCTCTCCTACCTTTCACATTCTTCCCTAAGGCCATAAAACAGTGCTTTTACATATATTACCTTTTGATTAATGGAGCTGTATTCATTATTCTGCCCTATTGCTAATTAGAAAACGCACCCTGCTAATGATATACAGTTGGAATAATACTTGCCCACGAGGCACGCTATCACATCAGGTTTCATGCTCGCGCACTCTTGGTACCAACCTATCCATAGATCCAGATCTGCCTCCCCAGCTCGGCTTGTCCATTAGCAAAAGAGTCACGGCTAGCGCTGGGTGTCATTGTTTTTGTTCTGGCATAATGAGGCCTGTTTTCTCTGGGGAGTTGTCGCCGAGGGTTGATGAGGTGTGCGAGCACTGAGTCAGTCTTAATCAGGAGACCCGTGTGTGCGCGTACGTGTGCGCATGTGTCCACATATGTGTGTGTGTGTGTGTGTGTGTGGTCTTCATTCATTTTGTATTGTGCATGTGGATATCTTCATTTGCTCTTTGCTTTACCGCTATTAAAATATTGCATTTATTAAAATATTGCATTTAAATCAATTTCAATAGACACTCATTCTGAGCGTGTCGATTCAATGCACCCAGGTGCTTCCACTGCTCTGAAAATGTTCCTGTGTGACTGTCCTGTCACGGACCAAACAGCCAATGACAGTGACAACCATCAATATCACACCACCGGACTCGTCTCTACTAATGCAGGCCTATTCCCCTGGCCGGTCCCTAACCGCGTTAATGGCTGGGACGGGTGTGATGGAGGCGGAGTGGGGAGGGAGTGGGTCACGACATGTTGGTGTCTAGGTAGCACCAACTTTTGAGCTGTTTAGCTGACAACTGTCACTTCTCCTTTTCAGCCAACCAGGACACTGACACATTTTTTCGTATCCTGACAAAATGCTACATGTACATTATAGCTATAGGGATTTTTATCTCTTTCTCTTTTTTTTTTTTTGGAAAGTAACAAATTACTAGTTTCTCTACATGAGTAAATTTTAGTGTAACGCTCTGGGTATTTGACCTCTAGTTGAGTATATTTTAAAATCTGCTTCTACATTTACTTCAGTAAATTCAATTTCTATACAGGAACAGTGGACACGATGAAATCGGAAATTTCCAGTAACCAGGTGAAAATACAGATTTGTTGATATGGGCTAAAAATCCCCTCCCTAAGCCTTGGACTGATCCATAAAATTATTTGCACAGAGCACGCCAAAACAACAGTAACCTTTGGAGAGTACATTTTGGAACATTCACCAAATCTTAACTTTTTTTGCTCCAATGTAACTAATATCTTTAATATCATTTTAGTAAACTAGTTCTTAATTTTTTTTTTCACTTGAGTAATTTCATAGCCTAAATAAGTTATCTTCCTCTGACTTGAGAAAAACTGAAATTAAACTGAAGTAAGTCTTTCTCCTACAATTTCAGTACTCTCTCCAGCTTTGTGTCTCACATGCACACACACACACACACACACACACACACACACACACACACACACACACACACACACACACACACACACACACGCGAGCATGCACACATACAATTACCCTCCAATATTAATAAGAGAGTCTCTGGTCATGGGAAAAACAAGAACCTGTCTGAGAAAGACGTATGTTTGGTTTCATTTGACCCCGAAACGAGGGCAGTGAAAAAGGCCGCGGTAACTACAGGAGGTAGACAAGAGGAGGTCTACTCTCTAGAGTCTGCAGAGAGAAAAGGCCAAAGGTGATGAAGAAAACCTTGGATAGTGCCAGGGAGCCGTTAACACTTCTCACCTACTTTTTTGTGGCTCAGAGGTCAGCATTTTCTGAGATTACAGCTTCTTATTTTCTTCCTTCCACTCTCTCCAAGCACCATTACAGCCCAGCACACAGCCATTAGAGATCAACAGCCCATACAGTTGTAATAGCGCCTTCACATAGCTCTAGGGTCTACTAACCTATAGCCTCTTTCTGTACAGTATGATCCTGCTGCTGAAGTTATCACTAAGGGTCAAGTTGGTTAGTAGGTAGGTTGGGGTAGGAGCGCAGTCATGTCCATGTCCACAATCTGTCCATGCTATAGTTAATGATAATGTGATTCTTCATCGATCCCCATAGGGAAATTATTTTTTTGCTCCACAGGGAGGTCAGAGCACGGGGTCAGCTACACAACAGAGCCACTGGAGCTGGTAGGGATGCAGTGTCTTGCTCAAGGACACTTCAGCAGGGCAGATGCTTGTTGACATGGGGCTTGAACCCCAGCACTTCAGGCCTTAAATACGTCTGTCCTGATCAAAATCCTGCCACCACTGCGCATAAATGGCGGTCAAGGAATCTTTCTTGATAGTGGTTTGAATCTCCCTTTGTCATTTTGATAGTGTCATATATGTGGGAGTTACCACATAGAGTTTAACAAGTCCGCCGGTCCCCCATCCCCCCTCCCAATTGAAGCAACTCCCATTTGGAAAGATGCAGTGACTCATCTTTCAGGGTGGCATGGAGGAAATGAATAGTCAAAGCGTGGCATTGCTCTCTGAGACAGATAGGCAGCACACACATTCCAGTGGAGCACAAAACATTGCCAGAAAGATTTGCTGTGAGGTCGACTCACTTGCCAAAAATACAGGTGTTTTCCAGCTTCTTTTTCACAACTTCCCTACTCTCTCATGCAAATCATTAAAGTAGAAATGAGTAATCTGTGACTTCTCTCGACTTATTGGTGACCAGTTAGAATTGCAACATCAACAGGTCTCTGGCACAGTCCCTACCCCACCTATCCCCTTGAAGTACATTTGCCTATAATTGACACAAACAATAAAATCACATTTTCACATTTGAAACAAGTAAGCTAGCTAATTAGAACTGAGATCCAACAGAAATGTCTACTGAAAAGGTCATATATCATGTTGCAAAGTACAGTAATGATAATACTGTTTGCTTTTTTGGCTTGAGAACAAAATGTCCTCCATCGCTGAGCAGCTGAAAATGTATGGAGAAAGGAATCTGTGGGGAGAAAGGTGGAGCGAGAGGAGATTGAGAGTGTCTCGAAATTCCAATGGGCGGGGCCTTTTTGCTCCAAAACAGGCCAGAAAGTGAGTTTTGAAAGTCTGAAATCTCAGCACCTGGCAAACTAATTGTTGAGTCATTGATATTGATCAACTACCCTGTCAAATCCCTGCAGATAGGGTTAGGGTTCTAACGTAAAGACGTAAACAAAAATCTAATGTATTTTCCCTTTAACTTACTGTGTGCACTGGTGTAATGTACAGTTTCTAAAAAATGTGGCATGGTTTGACACTTCTTTGAATGGACACTTGCACGGGAAAAAAATACTGTTAAGATTTATACTGTCTCTCAGAATATTATCTGGGCCAACATGCCACAACATTTCTGTGATGCTTTGGAAAAGTGAAAAAGTAATGACACAAGCACAAATGCTGCTGAGCCACTGTACTTCTAATGTTGAAACTACTGGGCCCAGTTTAATTAATTTGTTGTTCTGGCTGAGAAGAGAAATCAGTCTGCTGCTCCACTTTTGCAGGAAAAGGACCTAAATGAAAATAATAATAATAAATACATGAAACAATATCTAATATGCCTTTAAAAATATTTTTAAATGCAAAACATTTGTTTACCTTATCTGCTAAAAAAAAGATGGTTCATTTCCAACCTGTCAAACAAATGTCACCTTCATTATAGCCTTTTCTGAGGGTGACAGTGAGTTGTTGGGATTCATATAACTGAGTAATTTTTCATCATTGAGAATTCAGTATCATTTTGATTAAAGTGAGTCCTGTCAGCACTTAATAATTCTTTTGACAGTGTCAGAATGTCAGAATTAGCACTGCTGTTTGATACTAGGATGTTTATGATAGTAAAAAAAGACCCAAGACAACACAGAGGAGGTGAGCATGATTCATAACATAATGTCCAATTATGTTGTAGAAAATGTGGTTTTACTGCACTTAGTATCTTAAACCAACTTTTTGAAACTGCTCTAAAATTGAAAAATGTTCTTTTTACTATAGAGTGGCAATTTTTTCCAACAACTTAATCACACAAATAGCCTACTTGACAGTTTTGATTCACATATTCTAGGAGCAGTGCAGACTCAGATTTTCTGATTTTGGAAAGCCAAATCCAGCACACTATAATATTGGTAATGTGCAGATACAGTATGTTCTCACCACACAAACTGTGTTTTTCCCCATTTCTAACTCTTCATTTAAGAAAGCCCATTAGGAGCAGATTGGGAGCTTATACATCGTTCCAAACGTGAAATGTTTTAAAATTCTTCACAGACCAAAATTCATAATGGAGAGCTAAAAATACAGAAAAACTTCTGCTCATTTCACTTAAGCAGCCTTGCCATCCTTTGGGTTTATGTTTCACCTCATTAACATTTCACAACTGTCATAATGAAACACTGTCTTCTAAACTTTAAACTTTGTTTTCTGAGCATTTCCCTGTCCCCTACTCTTGCTAAATTGCACTCTAGCTATGCCTCTACCCTGACCCTAAAGCATCATGGGAAATCTGCATTTCCCCTTATGACTAATCCCCCCCACCACCACCACCACACACCCGCTCCTTGCACAAGGGCCAACCTCAGGCTTTCAAAGAGTTGAGTTCAAGGTGTAGGCAGGGGTATTGGCATTGAACCCTGGGACAGGAGGCCAATTATAAAATTATGAGAGAAGAGCTCCTCTATATCCCCCATCGTCCCAGAGAACCCCGTTACCCAGAAGCCTTGGCTTTGAACACCTCTCCCACACCATAAGATGACACAACCTTCAATGCTGGCTTCTGTCAGGCAAAGGTTCTGTAACAGAAGCCATTTTTTTCCCTCTCTCCCCCAGTGTCTTAAAGCAGCGCTGCGGAGCCACATTTTCCTAACAGAGTCGGCTTAAAGGCAGCACTGGCAATGTGACAGCCAGAAGAAACAGTGAGTGCCACAATTGACATATTCCCCATCCTTTTGGCATGTCATCTCCCTTTTTCTGGACACCTGATTGATTCTGACAGCCTATATTGGGTATTTCATATGAAAGAGAATTTTGTGATTAAATGTTAATGAGTTGGAATTTCTCTCAGTGCTTTTATTACAGGCCGCCAGTTTTGAACATTTTTCAAAGTAACACACCCAAATTCCACTGTTTGCAATGAATTAATAATACAGTCTTGTCACTGAAGTATCATGCATTCTTTAATCAGGCTCTGGGTCTGAAACAGAGGCTTCTTGAAAGGTATTTCTTTATGATCAGAACAATTAGAAACTTAGCGGCATTACTAGCGATCACCAAGTCATGCATACATACATGTGTGTGTGTGTGTGTGTGTGTGTGTGTGTAAGACACCCCCTGGGATGGGCTCTGCTCCTTTCTTGTAGTTGCTATGTGAATTAGATGTCTTCACTGGCTCACATCAGTCATGGCTGGTGACTTTAGAAGACTAAGGCCAAAGGCTTTGTGAACTGCGAGTACAAAAGAACAGAGGCTCATAAGTCTTTGTTCCATGTTCTGAAAGTGCTCGCCAAGTTGTAAAATAAACATCCCCAAGTTTAGCGCCACCCCCCTCCTCCTGCACCCAAACGTGGACCAAGCCGTCCAATTCTGCGTTGTTGTTGAGGACAAGACACAAATTTGTGTTGGTAGTTTGGGGTGTTTGGTCTCCTTTGTGTTGAACTGTATCGGAGCTGACACATCTCTCATGTTTGCGTCTGCTTCCTACCTGAAATCCTCTGCGGCTTTCCTCAGCGGCGAGGAAGAGAAGCGAACAGCCAGACGGTTTTATTTCATCATCTTAGATCATGATGCTGCCTACCTCACCCACACTCTCTTTACCACTTTACCACCCTCTGCCAGTTGTGTGCACTGACATGGGAATAAAGAAAAAAGCAAAAAAAAAAATAAAGAAGCAGGTATGCAATAAAGCAAAAATAGAAGGTACTCAGCAAAATGTCTGAGGTGTTCTTGCTATCAAACGCATTAATCACAGCAGGCACTGTTATTCTCTTAGAAATCTTCTCCAGTGTGTCTATTGTAATTCTCTTGCAGTCTCTATGCGTGGTATGTGAGCACTGGTTTTCCTTCTCAGGGCAGAGCAAGAGACTGTGACACCAGGGTTTGGTCTTGTTAAAAGAGCAAAAGGCCTTTGTGGAGCGAGTTGACTTTCAGTCTCTTTGGAGTTTGTTTTAAAGAGTCTCTTCTGTTCTGAGGCACGCAAAGTACAAGCTCTCTGAAACAGACCTCTGCGCTCTCTCTCGCTCTCTCTCCCTCTGTTCCTTAACAGAAGTTGGAACAGTTGGTGCCCCTCAATAAGTTATACCACCATCATCCCCAACTCAGGAACACGCAACAGTCTGGAAGAATTTCAGGTAAAGGCCTTCCTAATTAGTTCCCATCAAAAATGTAATTCTTTTCTGGAATTACGCCGCGAGGGCCGAGTGGCCAAAAGCGAAGCTACCTGGTGGAAAAAATAATGAATGAAAAGAGATATTCTAACCCCGAGCCATAGCACATTTATATGCTTGACATGACTCTGCCATCAATGTTGGGTCGAAT
Source organism: Centroberyx affinis (assembly GCF_046629955.1). Classification (NCBI taxonomy): domain Eukaryota; kingdom Metazoa; phylum Chordata; class Actinopteri; order Beryciformes; family Berycidae; genus Centroberyx; species Centroberyx affinis. The sequence goes on from NW_027279484.1 coordinate 32,564, forward strand.
TCTAATTTAATTTCTGAGATGTATGTGTAATTTTGCCATTAATATGAATGTTACCACCCTAAATATTTTACGCTTCTCATGGATATTGTGAGCGTCTCATATATCCTTCAAGAGAGTATTAATTAATAAACTCTTTTCTGATACTTTTTTTTTTTGCTGGAAACTTGTAATAAGCGAAAGCAGGTGTAATGATATAGTGAGCCAGAAGGTAGAGTGGAGCCAGAACAGAGTTGTCTGGCGCCCCATTAACGTCCCCGGTTCATTAGGAAGAGGTCTTTTTTTTTTCCTGTTATCTTTTTACAATGTGCCAACGTTGTGTGGCCTTTAAGGTAATTAATAATAAATTAATGAACAAAATTAATTCCTAGGTTAGAATCGCTGTTCGGTTGTGGGGCCAGTCAGTTTGGATTGGGGCCCTGATGGGTGAGGCCCTTTACAAGCTGCTGTTGTTCATGTTTCTGACAGTGCCAGCCCCCTGTCTAAAAGCCCTAGCAAGTGCCATTTGTCTCCGGGTTAACAGAAAGACGAGATATAGGGCGGGCTGAATTATTTAAGCTCCCACAACACATGCACTTTTGCTTTTCAAGCATGAGTTATAATTTAATTAGAAACTTCTGGTGCGTTGCTGGCTATTTAAATATTAAAATCTTCCGCTGATCACATTGGATTAGCCATCCCTGTGAAATTCCCTGAGATGTCAGTTGTTGTCTTTCTCTCTCTCTCTCTCCCCCTCTCTTTCTCTCTCTCTTTTCACTCCCGCCGCCTTCCTGCCTTTCCATCCGTGTTTTCTGAACCCTCCGCGCTCAGAGATTGTTTGTCGACGCATTTGGGTACTCCAGTAATTACGCTTCTCCATTAGAGACAAAGGAGTCGGCAAGGACCTTTGGGAACCTTAATGGGTACCACTGTGTGTGTGTATGTGTGTGTAAATGTGTGTGTGTGTGCGCGCGTGCCGCTGACCTGATAAGGGAGAGAATGAAAAGGGAGAGGTTAGCCTCATTATCAGATCTGGAGGTTGGATTGAGAGACGATTACACTAGGGTTCTCTGGTCCTGACAGTGGTGAAATGAGGGGTGCAGCGGGGTGGGTGTGTGTGTGTGGAGGGTGGGGTGGGGGTGTGTATGAATTGAATTGCTGAATTGAAATCGAAGAGGAGGGGGGCTTGTTAAGACAGGACAACAATGGCTCTGTGTCACTTCCTGTCAAGGCCTGTTGTCCAGCTCCTCTTGTCCCCTGAATGCAAAGAATGCAACCTGTTGGCTTCTGCTGCCGTGTGTGTTTGCATTATTGTGTTAGCGTTTGTATGAACGCATCTGTGTTTACACACACATGAGTATGCACGCGTGTGTGCACGGCGTGTATATGCCACAAAATTTTATGAGACCGTGTTGTTCTCTTTGTCTGCCTACAAATGAGCATGTAAGAGAGAACGAGAGAGAGAGAGAGAGAGAGAGTGTGTGCGTGTGAACATGTGTGCGCGTCTACAGTATATGCATGGGCATACTGTACAGTTTATGTGTGAGTTATGTGTGACAGGTTGCTCAATCCTTCCCTGGTCACCCCTGTGACACCCGCACTCCATCACCAGTGGCAAAGATGTACTAGTGATTTCTAGCTGTGGGCCAGCCGGCTAATTATAAACCAGCATCTACTTTAATCTTCTCCCCCAGACGGCTATTTATTCCTTTATGCATTAAAGCTATCTGTTAGCTTTAGCTCCTCTTGCAGCTCCCAGTGAAAAACAGAGCGAGGGAGAGAGAAGAGAGAGAGAGAGAGGGAGAGAGAGAGAGAGAGAGAGAGAGAGAGAGAGAGAGCACTACAGATGGATCTCTCACCTGTCTGTGATTCAGAAATAGCTCAAATCCATTGCTCTCACTTGACAGCCATAAAATATCCTACGTTTTTGCTCATCATATATGTCTGAGTTCATGTGTGTGTGTGTGTGTGTATGCCTGTCTGTGTGGGTGTGTTTCCATCTGTCATTTCTGTGCGTCTGAAAAGGTGTATTTGTCTGCTCATAGTGGATGTGTATTGTGCTGCGTCTCTCCAAACTCTGGGAGGGGTCCTGGCAGTTGCGCTGCAGTTGAACGTCAATCAGGCAGCTCTGTAGACGGCCTCTCAGGCCCCCCATCCTGTGGGGTCCTGTTCCTCTCCTGTCTGGTCCCGTCATTCCAAATTCCTTTCATCGCTCCCTCTATTCCTCCCGCGATCCCTCAATCATCATCATCATTTATTCTCAGAGGAGCATTTCTTACTCAAAATGCCCTTTATATTAGGGGTCTACTACGTAATTCTATGGGATTGTTTTAAAATATTATAGAATTAAGCTGGCATCATATTTTTGGAGCCAAGTCTTTAGAGTTGTATTGGTCTGGACAAAAAGACTGTAAAATCCTGAAAAACTAATGAATCTTGTAAGGTTAATGATGCCTTCAAGTGCTTTTCATAAGCTTCTACTTCTGAGTTTTTAAGTCATTTGCGACATGTCATGAATTCAAGAACTAAAAAAAGGAAACTTTTTTAGGGATACTTATTCTTTAATTCAAGCAGTGTGAAGAAATATTTTGTACATCAGGTATTAATTTGATGGATGAATTGGTTTATTATCAATAACTCAATGTTGTTGTCCAATATTTGCTCATCTTGACTTCTTAGCATGGTGTACAATGTCACTAGTTAAAGCTGACTGGCTATTAGCATCATAGAGAGTTAGCTAAAATATACGGTAAATAGGGTTTTTTTTTATACAATATGAAAACACAATAGATTCTGAAAATTTTGTTAACCAATTCGATTCTAATTTGCATACACTGTTTAAGCTTTGAAGTGAACTCTCTCCCTGTCTGTTAGAGAGGCAGAGGCCAATCATATGCCTCATATGTTTTATATGATTTAATTGTTATTAAATGTGTAAGAGTCCACAGTTCCTTTAAGTACTGTTTCATTACATAAGGACATGTAAGTTTAGTTATTTCCTATATCTGCTCATACCCCAGTAGCATTTGCCATTAAATGTGTCTTCAGTTTCGTTATCAAACATAACTAACAAGGCCATTTCATTCACATAAAAGGGAATTTTATTTGTAATGCAAATACTATTTGCTGCTTTGAATAGCTTATGATTTATGTTTGAATAGCTTATAATTTCATGTGTAAATTATCAGGACATAATAAGAGGGACCTGTTCAAGTGTAAGAGTATTTAGTCTGTATTTCACTTGGTTCTGTTGTCAAACTTACACAAGATGGCACAATAGTTTAACACACACACACACACACACACACACACACACACACACACACACACGTATACTCAGGCAACATTATGAGTATTTATGCCTTCAGTAAACTCTACAATCTGAATACTGTCCCAAGTGTTTTGACTGGCACTCAAGTGGAAGTAGTCTTACCTGATCAGCGAACCGCTCCCACACTGTCTCGTTCTCTCTCTTTCTCTCTCTCTCTGTTTCTCCCAGTCACACACCCCTTTCCTTCCAGACCTCCCCAGATGTTATTTGACTCTTATTAGCTTTAATATTTCAGTAGTTTGCACAGTTAGAAGGGCAGGATTCGCTGCATGCCCTAATAATGGCACACCCCTATAAACACTGCTGTATTTATTAACATCTCATGATTGCACTGGGGTAACGCTGGGCAATCTAAGAAAGAGATGAAGAGAGAGAGAGAGAGTAAAAACTGATACTCTCGTTAGATACTATTACTGACTGATACAGTAATATTAGAAGGATATGGAGAGATAAATATTTGAAGAAAGGTTCAGAGAGAGGTAAAGGTGCGCATGTGAGAAAGAGGAGGCTTATCGCATTGATGTCTTGGGCCTTTTCAAATAGCATGAACAGGCACTTTGAGACTCAACATTAATGAGGTCAACAGCATTCATAGTAAGTGAATCAATTGACCTTCAGCTACTAGATGAAGTCTTTTCACCTTTCAGCCCTGCATTGTTTCAGATCTATTCATTAAGCCAAGTTTCTAACGTGTAAGAAAACTGCCTCTGCATAGACATTTGAAGCCTTGTCTATTCAATATTTCCATTTGTAATGAACCCATCTGCAGCCACAGGTTCAGTTCAAAGATGTTAAAGCAATCTCTATGAGTCAAAGGCATTTTTCTTACAAGAAGACTATCAGATGGCCCTGACGATGAATATTATGGCGAATGGGGCATGTTAATTATTAACTCTGCGTTACATTTGAAGAATGCTCACCAGGCGTGAGATTTAAAAGAAGCTAATGTTTCACTATCAAACCATTTCATCCAATCTTCATAACAGATCTATGTGCTGGGGAGGGCATTAGTTTCCATGCCGGGCGCTGAAAATACGCCTGCTTTTCCCTCATCAGGAAAGAAGTCATGGTTTGTCTTGAGGGGCCAAGTGTCTTCTTGTGACTGGTCATTGCTTTTAAGTGGCTTGTGCATTTTTCATGGGACAGTGGTCGGTGGGAATGTCTTGTCACTCTATTAAGGCCTATTCAAATGGTAGGAGCCATAAAACGGAGCAGAAGCTGAAATATTCATTTGATATTGCAACACACCACAGTGTGTGTGTGTGTTAATTAAGGAAAGAGCTATATGCTTTAGATGGGCCATGGCTTTCAACATACCATAATGGTGGAAGATGAGTTAAATCAAAGTGACATTTGGCCTTCCCACCTCCAGGCTGATGTCAATATGTAGATTTACTTTATAAGGCACTTGTATGTAATTATCCACCTAACAGTATGTGCAGTAGCCAGAACCTAAATGGCAAACTTACAGGGAGAGCACTTAACTGACGGCTGCAGTGGGAATCAACTTCATTTTAACTTAATTGATTCAGTAGTGTCTGTCAACTGGGTCACACCAGCTCAGTATTCGACTGTTGATGGAGTACTGTAAAAAGAAACAAGCAGATATGTATATATGTGTGGTCTTTGATTATCAAAAAGCATACTTATCATAAAAGATGATCTGATTAAGGCCCACAGAATATTTATTTGTAACTTCATCACTGGTTTAAAGTGTCTTTCTATTTCCTTCTTTCGGGTCCTTTATTGCAGTTCCACCACTCTTGCTCTCTCTGTAGGACGGGCCCGCGATTATATACCCTATCCTCCATCTTAGAGCTTATTAACCTTTTTGTTGGAATATCTGGAGCATAAAGACCTCATTAAATATTTACATATGCACTAACCACTATGAAAAATTAAGAAACCCAAAGTTTTATTAACCTGTAGTAATATAACGTCTACTCATGGCCAACAAAAAAAGGTCTTTTATTTTTTGCACATTAAAGCATTCTGTAGCGCATAATAATGTATGGTAAGGAGGCTCGCCTTGCATTGATTAACTCCATTTTAATATAACATTAGGTTTCCCTAAACTAGCTTTATCATAGAATTATGCTTTTAATACAAGGTGTGGAATTGAGTGCAGGGGGGGAGACGTTTTATGCCTCCAGAAATAAACCGTTGCAACAATCCTTAATTATCCATAGTGCGGCGTATTGTGACATACATGAGGACTTCAGCAAAATTCATATGCTCGCATTTCATGAATATATTACAGGCCGTAGTGTAAATGCCTGTCCCTGCTAGCCATACTGACCCCGTCCCTCCATAGGTGTATTTGATCCGCAACACTCAGCCATTCAAATGGGACTAAGTGGCTTTCAATTATTCAAACATATATTCAGGAAAGGCTGTATAATGTTCGCTATCATCTGTGCCTGGCATTCCTCTCTTCTGAAGATCCCCTGTTTTGGATTGCAAGCGACACCTCAATGCTCACAATATAGAAAAAGGCTCAAGGTTTTCCTCTGAAATGTTTTCACTTTTATTAATGGCTTACATTTCTCTGGACTGAGAATGCTGCACCAATATCTTCATCATGGCTGTCTTGAGTGTCTTCTTTAGTCTTCTGAAATCATTCCTCTCTCCTCTGATAGGAACTCAAACACTCTGGTTCCCAGAGAGCCATGGCTTTGATTCCTTCAGTGGTGCATGCAGAACAGACTGTGCTTTCTACTGGGTACCTGGAGGCACTTACTCCTGCATGTCACCGGTGCAGTTCAGCTGAAGGGAAAGCTGCCCATTATGATTATAGCATTCAAAGCAGGAGCGGGAGGCTTATCGTTAGTGCCAAGGCCTTGCACTGTGCAATCACGGCTATAAAATCAGAGGCAGATTTTAGATAGATGGATAGAGAGAGGGGGAGAGAGAGAGAGAGAAAGAGAGAGAGGGGTCAAAGAAGGACAGAAGTGGAGAGAACAGGAATATCAAAGAAAAAGAATTACAGGGCATGACGAAAAGCTAGGAGAAAGAATCGAGAAAACATGGAAATATAGAAAGGGAGAGATGAGATGTGACTGAGAGCTGTAGTTGTAGGTGTTAAACTTTGATGCCTCCAGTGAGCGAGGCAGCAAAGTACAGTGTGGTCCAAGAGTAGCAGTAATAGACCAAGGACCTATCCAGGCAGACAGAGGGAGCGGGCTGGGGTGAGGGGGGTGAGGGGGGGGGGCAGTGTGGAAGTGAGAGAGAGAGAGAGAAGAGAAGAGGCGAGCCATATATAGGGAAAGAGACAGAGAGTAAGTTAGGGGGTGCGGATAGTTAGATAGCGAGAGAAACGAGAAGGTTATCCATGATTTAACGCCTATGGGGCCGTGAGATGAGCCTTGCCAGTTCAGGCTGCTGTGATTGCCGGCTGCTGCTGGCTGAGGCTGGGGCCTTTCAGCTCATTTCATCATGGAGCTCCTAATGAGGCCCGGGCCGCGTCCCTGAGCAGAGGGGCTCCAGAGGCACCTCTGATGGAGGGTACCAGGGGGCCACAGCCCTCTACCGTCAACACCAGGTCCTGGGTATGTGAAGGGGGCGCATGTGGGGGGGAGGGGGGGGGGGGAGTGGCATTGGCGGGTGTTGCTCCAGGGCGAGCTGGGAGACCCACTTTGTCCCGGGGCTGTGTGAAAAGGTCACTGCCCGTGAGGAGTACCCACAGGCCCCCGCTGCAGGGCGTCTGGAGGGAGAGTTGTTTTTGTTCAAACAGGAAGTGGCAGGTTAAGAGGAGCATGTCCATCAAAAAATATGTGCGCTGTTTCAGGCGCACAGAAGTACGAGGCTTTTGTTTGTCAGAGTTTGTCTCTGCGCTCATTTCATGTGGATTTTTCCAGCTCAGATATTACATTTGCTCTGTTTTCCATACATGTTGGCAATTCAAACAAAGATACCACTTTGTTTTTTTATTATCCGTGTTGTGCGAAATTTGAAGATATTGAGCCAGGTGTCACTACCTATTCAGGACATAGCTTTGCAAATATAGTCCTTCCCGTTATTTCATGTTACACCTTAGATCTCTCGCAAATCTGTCTGGGGAAATAGTCGAGGACCCGGGCCCATATGTGGCAGTATGGGTGCCTCCCTAATGAGAGCCGGCTCTAGGGGATATGAAAGGCAGAGCGGTAGGGGCGGGTGGCAGGGGGGTGGGGCCGGGGCTCGCTGGTGGAGCGACCTGTCTGTTCACCCCGGCTCTGGCCTTTGTGCAGAGTTAATGATGCCACTAATATGTTCTTTAAAGACCACACTGTGATTCATGGCTTTCATTAGCCCCGTGTGCCAGGGTGTCTTTCGCTCTCTCTCTCTTTCTGTCGCCCTTTTTAATGATGGCCTGGAGACGAGGTGGCACGCTTGACCCTTAATCATACGAGCAAGAGAGGGCTGGGGCGAGCGAGGGGCGGTGATGAGATGGGAGGAGGTTTTGGGGAAGGCAGGGGGTCGGAGGAGGAAGAAATCTGCTGGTTGTTCTTCATAATCCCGCTCCCTGGTGCTGGTTAAGCAAGGCGATCGTACTTGGGGGGCGGGACAGTGTAGCATTCAATGCAGCCGGGGCCAGTTACATAAAGATAGACAGACAAACTCACGCATTTACAGATTACTCCCTTTATATTTACAAACACACGCATGAACACATATCCCTTATTATTTTTTTGCCTCCATTTATCTAAGAAAGCTTGCTGGTGGTTTAAAAATAAATTTTTTTCAGACACTTACACACACTGTTCACACCTGACAGCTGCCCAGTACAAAGAGCAGGTTCAATGGAGGAGGTGGTGGTCGAGCGGACTGGAGGAAACCTCGACAGCAGTTGTTGAGGAAGAAGAGATTGTTATCCGTTAACTCTCCGGCTCAGTTTTTGATGGACAGCAAGGCTCCAGTCGCCACCCTGCTTCTCTAACCTTTAGGCTACCATCACCCCCGTTCGTATGTTCATCTACAGAAAAGGGTCATGACCCAAGAAGGATTTGGAGTGATGTGTGAGGTAGCTGCTGTCATCACTCCTGTGTGTCTGAGAGGGATCCTGTGTGTGTGCATTTGCCTCTGTGTGTACATGTGTGGTTAAACATATCTCTCAGCACCAGTTGACTGTCAGGAGGTGGATAAATAAATGATAAATAAATTACACAGGGACATACTTGCGCTGCTTTGCAGAGAATTACAGTTGTTTACAAGTGTGTCAGGGGGCCTGGCAGGTAGAGTCGCGTCGTGTCTCTGTGTATCATGTTGTGTTGACTTAGGCCACTGATGCCGGGGATAATTTGAATAATTCACACTCCATGTGATCGTAAGAGACACCTCGTGTGTCGCTGTTTAAAAATGCAGAGCAGGCCATGTTAGTCCCTGCCCACTGGCCATAACTTCCCTGAACACACAGGCACGCACACACAGACACACGCACACATACACACACACACACACACATGGACAGCTTTGGCCCAGACGAGCGCCCCCCATGATAAAGAGCAGATGTTTTCCCAACTGGGGGCATGCTTCTAATGCTTCTATACCTACCATCCTTTAAAACCCTCCCCCCTCCTTCTCCTCCTCCTCCTCCTCCTCCTCCTCCTTTCCCTCTGGTCTCTATCCAAGCCATCCATTTTTCGGCAGAGTAAAGACAGATTAGGGCCTAAATCCCCCGCAATTTGGGTCGCGGCCTTTTGTGTGCTCCATACGGCGAGAGGAGCGGCACGCGACTGGGCTCCCATTTGCCAGAGATCAGGGGGTTAGGCCAGCCAGTGATTGAGGGGAGCCGCACAGTGTGACCCTGTTTGGAAAAATAATGAGATTGAATTAACAGGGAGTCTATGGTGGAGAGGCAGCAAGGGCAAGGTTAGATACCCAAGCAGGGGAGAGGTGAGGGGCGGTGGAGGAAGAGAGGGAGGCTAAAAGGGAGAGAAGAGGTAGGGAAGCGTGGTGAGAGGGCTGGTCAGGAGAGTTGGTTGAAGTGGTGGAGTGGGAAAGTTGAGTTAGAGAGTGATGGGATACAGCCGTAAACCTTCATGCCAAGTTGTTGTCATGGAATATATTCTCCTATGTGCTTTATCCACTATAGCGATACGTAACAAAAAGCTGACAGCGCTTCTCATCGATAGTCTGATAGAAATTGTCATGCACTATAGTCATCGACAGTGTTACTTTTTCATGGCTCTTTCAAGCCTGTCCAAACCCCTCACTCATCATCATCCAAGAGAGGGACTGGAGGGGCTGCCACTTGTACCCATCAATCACTGGGTCATGATAGAAAACAGTTGAGGGTGCATATGTGCTTCCCAAAGACTGTAGCTATAGATAAATTCCAGTTTTAGAGGAATAAGCTTGTCTCAGGTTTTAGGCAGGCGCTGATGGTTCAGTGTTTGAACAACAGATGTTCAGACCAATTTAATAGATGTTTTGGGCTTTAAATGGAGGGAAAGTTCTTGTGGAATTACCCAGAAGCTTCAGCGCTTTCCTGAAATATTGTGCAAAACAGGAAACACCATCAGAGAAAACAGCATATCACTGCAACAATCCAACGTAGTGCCTCTCTCCCTAACTTCGGTTTCGGCTGTATTACCATCTCATCCTGAGTTCAAAGCAGCGTGATGTTAATGAAGGTTCCCATGTACAAAGAGAAGCTTATGTAAATGTTACCTCTCCAGATGTTCTATAGCTCTCAGAGCCACAGCTCCAACTAGCCCCGAGCCACACACTACCAGTTAGCATTTAGACAAACCTTTGTACCTTCACTTGCCTATAGGGCCTATCAGATCGTCGCAGCCTGAAAATCAATATCTGCTGCTAATGAAGTTTAGCCACACATTTTAATGAAGGACCCAATTTGCATTTAAAAGTAACATGAGGGGAAATGGGTTCATTTTCCCCCATATCTTATTTAGTATGTACATTTGAACAGAAAGCAATGCGTGGAGTTTGTTGTGTGTGGTAACGTTTGTCTGTTTGTGAGGAGTTTTATTTTAATTGGATATTGTACACATGCTGTTATCACATGTCTGAAGAAATTCAGCTGATGCGTGTGCTCCATGTGGATGTTTAGAAATGAATGGCTCATCATGGCTCTATGTGTGTGAGTGTGTGTGTACATGTGTGTGTATGCATGTATGTGTCTTGTACATGCAGTTTGAACACAAATAATTTAAACATATTGTATCTGTAGGCCATTTTTTGTTAAACCAATGAAATTACATCTCTGTACAAACAACACAACACGTCTCTGCACACAGCAGACGTGTCCATGACTGTCTCTCTGAATCCTGGCATGGCATCCTGAGTATTATTGATCTGGTTCTATTACAATAAAAGTACATATTACATAAAAGTAGCTTACATATAGAGCTACAATAACCCTTTTCATTATGTAATGCCAAATGTTATTGTTTTTGCGTTCATCTTAAAGGTGTTACGTGTAGCATTTTTAAACCTCAATATATCATTGTCATATTAATTGTGATACCCTGGTGTAATTACTGTAAACAAATGAGACCATGATCGAGACAACTGGTAGCCTCTATCCCATACCGGTTGTATTGTTAGTGCTAATGTAGCTGGTAGAGGCTGTCAATCTTCTCAGCGATGGTCTCATTTGTTTACAGTAATTATGCTAATGTCTCAAAATGAATGTGGTAATGATTTATTTATGTTAAAAGGGTATATATATCACCTTTAATATCACCCTGCAATGTGTGCTGTTTCTGTTGTGCAATACAATTTTTGTAGATTTGGTATATGAGAATTTATATGACATCCATCCCAGAGAGGTGGTGATGTGGTGATCGGCTGCCATCATGCCAGTGTATGTCAGGGGGGGGCAGTTGTTAACTCTATGTACCACAATTGTGAATGGTTCGGAGGCAACATGCAGCTATAATTCACATGTTAAGTGTTTTATCTCTCTCTCTTTCTCTCTCTCTCTCTCTCTCTCTCTCTCTCTCTCTCTCTCTCTCTCTCTCTCTCTCTCTCTCTCTCTCTCTCTGTCAGCCCCTTTCATTGTCTCTTTTTCCATTTCTGTCTCTGTCTCACTCCTCTCCTCCTCTTTCTCTCCTCCTTCCTCTGATCCACTGCATCTGTTTAATCTCTTCTCCACTGTAGCAGCTAGCTACAGTCTACAAAATAAACTAGCTTTAATCCTTATTTATCTTGCAGTTCTACATAGATCATACATCCAACCTGTGTGTCTTTTTGTTAGAAGTTAAATTGCTACAGTAAAAAGGCTAAGGGCATGTTTTCCTTTTTTTTTCTTTTTTTTTTTTTTTTTTACTAAACTCAAATCCCACAATTGAAAGAGGGATGAATGGATGGTGGTTATGCCTCAAGAAAGACTTTATGATATGATTCAGATAAACAACTTGCATGCTGCACAAACTCTCACATGTTGTCTAAGGTGTGTTCTGTGTAGTCTCCTTGTTGTAATAGCAGCTTTGATTCATGTTCTTGTTGGGAATTCTCTCCTGGACCAGGAAAAAACATTAAAGCCTCAACTTTTCACAAAACAGCTGCAGCTCACCCAGGGCATTTTGCCATTGTTTCCATCCCTGTTTTTATCCATTTTCCTCCTGTTTTTGACTATATTGTTTTGGTTTATTTTTGTTTTATTTTTCTCTCTAAAACAATATTAAAGCATATCCCTCATGAGAACATGGTTGTATTTTTCACACGTAACATCACTCATCTCATCACTAATGTCTTAATAGCAAAGAGAACCATCTTTGAAAGCCTGGCATAATTAGCGGCCTCTCATGCTATTCCCTTAGAGCTAATGCTGAAACTTTTTCAAACACCGCTTCACTCCCCAAATGTATACCATTTCATCACTGACATAAAAAAGTTTCACATATATGAACACTGTGTCTAACATGCCTTTACAATGTAATACAGTGTTCATGCTCCTTTTTTTAATCAAGCAGCTCCTCCTTCATGAAAGCCAACCTGCTCATTTTCTGCAAATAATAACAAAGGCAGGGTCTCCTGTGTGCCCGCTTGGTGAGAATACCATGAGATCTTTGCAACAATTTTCCCGCTCTCCCCTGCCGGCAAAGTGTGCCACAATACCAGCTGCAGCAGGAAGGCAACTTAGCCTCCAGCAAGACTAAAATGTGCATCAGAGAAAAACAGTTGTTTACTTTGTTTGAACTACAGTATCTCACCCACGGGAGGCTGTGCGCTTGAAGTTTTGCATCTTTCACTCGCAACTTGCGACAAAGAGACGGATGAATAACAATGTCATTTTCTCTACCTTCCCCCTCCTGTTGTCTTCTTTTCTACGTTCCATCTATTTCTCTTACCACCCCGCCCCGCCGCCACCCTTCCCCTTTGCACTCCTCTCGAATTATTCATCGGCTATGTTAAAGTTTCAGCATGCAGTAAATTGATGGTGACACACAAACCACATTATGTTTTTTCACTCCTTTTTTATAAACCAACAGCACTGCTCATCTCTCTTTAATTGCGCAGCAGTTGGGGACGCAGATGCACACAGATGCGAGTGCAAGAGGGTGAGACGAGAGGAGGGAGAGTGGGGATGAAGAGACAGTGGAGCGGAGGATTGTGTAACTTAGTTAAAGTGATGAGGCAGAGCTCCTAAGTGACCCGGCTCAGTTGTGAGTCGTGTCTGTGTTAGTGCCTATCCGGAGTGTGTAAGTGCCTGTGTGTGTCTGGATACCCATTCCCCACTTTGCTTCTACTTGAAATTCAATATTAACTTTCCGTTTAAATGTACTTTTTTGAAAGTTCCCAAAAATACTACTTGTAGTATGCAGATTGTATCTAAATAACTGCTCCTACAATGCTATAGATAAAAGAGCATGGATAAAGTGGGATGATGGACACTGACATTAACTGACTGGCTTAAATTCTGAATTAAATTCTAAAAGCTTAAATGCTTTGCCATTTCCCCCTTACCAATTCATATAATGTCAGAAAAAAAAAGGTGCAGAGATGTACCTTTTGTCACAAAAAGTACAACTTTTTTTCTGACAGCGCACCATCAGTGTATCAAAAAACTTCTAACGCATTTGAGATCCTCTATCTCTTTGTGAATTAATAGAGAAATAGCAGTGATATCTAGATGGAATAGCAGTGTCAGTCTTGGGAGGGGTACAGCAGAACGGAGGCAAGATCAAAGCAACAAAAGATTATTGATCAGAGCAACGGCAAATGTATTTCTTTTTTTTTTGCTCTAGATTAAGCTGGGTTGTCCGGATCCTTGTCCTTGATCCAGTCTGTTTTCTTGTCTTAATGAACATGTCTTTAGGGAGAGGGAGCTTCAGTAAGATACAATGTGAACGAATTCTTATAGGACAATGCTTTGTGCCTGTTTGTATGTAATTACTAGACACCTAATTCTAGTGTGTGTGTGTGTGTGTGTGTGTGTTTTTAAACATACTGTATGTCAATCTCTCAATGTACTTCTCAGTAATCAACAAGGCATCTGTCCTCAAGAGAAAAGTGTAATGAAAGACACAAAACACGTGACAAACAAGTGAGATTAAAAAAACAAGCCAAAATCCCCCTCTCTCTCTCTCTCACACACACACACACACACACACATACAAATTACCACGATGAGAAAAAAAACCCTAACCTCACATGATAAACTGCCACATTTTTACAAATGTGAAAGTCAAACGGGGAAAGAGATCAAAGCAGTACAACATGTTGTGGAACCAACAGTGTGCGGTGGGACGGGCCCGCTTCACCTTCCTGTCGCCTCCTGCTTTTTCAACCTTTCTCAAACGGAAAATAAATAAGTAATAATTAATATCATCACATGTGATTGAAGGGGCTCTGAAATGGAGGAGCGAAGAGCATCGCCGGATGAAGTGAAGTGTTGAAAAGAGTGATTATTTTTGCTTCACTGAGGTCTTATTTTTCAAAGTGCCACTAAAAGCATGAGAGACTTATGTCACTTTGTGCTGGCAGGACGGAGGGGCTGAGGGGTGATTTGATAGGAGATGAAAGAAAGGTACAGACACCCCACCCCCTTCTTTTTCATACCTTTTGCTCAAAACTGTGATACTTCAAGTGGCTCCAATCATATTCTCCACAAGGCAGTGTGATATTTATGGCAGAGTGCCCACAGCCAAAGCTAATATTATGAGGTTCCACAGTGCCATCCATATTGTTTTACCTCCCGTTGCCTGCGGTGAGGAATAAATAAAGTGCCTGCCGCTGTAGAGTGGCATTGGCAGTCTTGGCTTTCAAAGCACTCCTCCTCCTAGCAGGTTGGAGAGAGGGCTGGGCTGGAGAGAGGGAAGAGACGGGAAGAAAGGGGGCTGTCACTTTAGGTTGGGTAATTTTTGACAAGCACGTCAAGGCCTTGGCAAGGGGAATGTGGCCGGCTTGTACATTAGAGTGGGGCTCACAGGCAGCACAGCACTGGGGACAGGTAGTAATGCAGTCCCAGAGAGTGCTGCTCATCTGCTCGCACTATGTACTTGTCTGGTGCCACACAAGGATGCCCCCTGTCGCCCCGGCTCCGCTCCCCCATCCCTCTGCAGAAATGACTTTAGTCAGTGAGGGAAGAATCCATTTACAATGTGTGCTTTATAACATCTCCTTGACAATGCAGTAGTGGATTAGAGACATTTGTGATGAATCTTTTATAAAGACTTTTTCCCCCGTCTTTTTTTTTTTTTTTCCATGTGCACAGGCTTTCTGGGTCCTGGCGCGCCACATGCACATGTGTCTGTTCGGATGTCATCGCAGCAAGAGAGGAAGAGGAGATAGCAGCGGGTCCTTGCTTAAAAAAAAAGAAAAAAAAAAGAGTGAGAGTGAGTGGGAGAGTGACACGGAATCGTCAGAGTGGGGCATTAAAATTTATCCGCAAGTCACAACGGCTGCCATGATAGCGGCATGAAACTTTCCTTTGAAAATGAACGTCACTTGTCCTCTCAGTCATCCACTTCCCTCAGAACCAAGACAAGCGCTCTCTGTCCTCATCAATTCTTCACTGCCATTTTGACATTTATTTCATTCATTTGCATAACCGCTCCCTGTGTCTCTTGTTTCGCTCCCGTCTTAGTTTGAGCACAGCTTTCCTTTTTCCTCAACTTTAAAACGCTGCTCTAAAATTAATGTGAGCCCAACGAAATATATAAATATATCTAAAGTTGACATGATGTTGTTCTACATTATTCCCTTTGAAAAGCGATTTTGTTCGTACTTTAAGGTACTCAGACACGGCGGGTGTGGAGGTGCGGGCACACACTCGGGTTAACAAACACACACTCGCTTGTCTGGCCTTGCCATCCCTCCTGTCTGTCTGCTCTGTGGTGCTACATGGCAAGATGCATACTGAATGCTACAATCCGGGGAAACAGAACACTGCTTTTTTTTGCATATGCCTCCGACACTCAGTAGTAGAAGAGAACTTTACTCCTAGCAGAATGAATTTGAGTTTGTGTTTGAGGTTTTTGGGGTATTTGTGGACAGTTTGTTGGCCTCTAAAAGTGGCCACAAGCTCATTACTTCATGTTTTACCTCTTTAAACACAAGTAAAGAAATCATATAACCTGATGATTAATGCTGTATGTCATCAGTGGGAATGAATTTCAGCTCTTAACAGTTCTTTTAATGCCGCCATGGGGTCAGAGTGGAGGTGAAGAGCAGGGAATGTTTTCTTTCGAGTCGTCTTGCCGTTTATTCTAAGAGGTGAAGGCTGAATAAATCGGTTTCGGCCTGTGGTGAGTGGGCCAGTTTCCAGGTGTCTGCAGTGCAGATGGGCGCCTCTTTCTTTTTTCCACTTCAAACTCACCTGTCTCTCCCATTGTCCATTTGAAAGGGAAGCGGCAGCAGAATCTGAGAGCGAGTCAATGCAAATGCCGCATGAAAAATATTAAAAATTGATCGCCATTCCATTTGAATTCAAGGTAGGCATCACTCTCCATAAGCAGGCCTGTCTCTTTAAATCAGAGGAACTGTCGCTTCTGTGACTGCCTGTTTACAAAATATGAGGCTGAAAATGAGACCTGCTCCCTGCGGACAACCTCCTTGTATAAATATAAATAATAAATATTAGATAAATAATTTCTGCCCTTTAATAATGCAGAACTCAACGAAATTCACTTACACTGTGAAACTGGAGAATCTAACTAAAAGTAGATAATGCAGTAGTACAATAGGGGTTATAGTGTTGTGTGTGGAGGAGGAACAGGACAGCCAGGTTAGGAGCCTCGGTGACCCAGTGGTCACCTGAAGAGATTCATACTGTACAGCTGCCACTGCATGGCCTTATGGTCAGATTCACATATTCTATTGCCAGGTCGCCATTGTATTTAGGAATTACTTAATTCTTATAGGAATTACATAATTCTTAATTGACCCGTCCTATAAAAAAAAGGTCAAATAAAAATGTATTCACAGCCTGGGAGAGGCAGGAAGGGGAGATGATGCATGCTGCACCCCAGCTACGGCTCAGCTCCCCTGGGGAAAGGTAGTGGACATGGGAGTCTGGCGGAGCTTGGGGCAGAAGTATATGCCTCTGTAACTGGCTGGCTGGGTGTCTTCTGGAGAGAAAGAGGGCGGAGATTTGATAAATGGTAAATTATGAAAACCCTTGTGCCAAAGCTAAAACTGTAATTAGCCTTAATTGGCTAATTGGATAGAATTGGTGGATGGCATAAGCATAATTGCCCTTTTTTTTCAAAGCATTTAGTGTGAAATTGAGTGCGTGGCTGTGGCAATGACAGTGAAGTCATTTCACACACATGAAGTGCTTTTAAAAGCACATGAGGACATAACCTGTTGTCAAACTGACCCCGGACTGAAATAATTGCACTGGCATCCAGTTTTTTGTTTTTTTTCCCCATCTTTTTGCTGTGTAATTGCATCTCAAATGACCGGTTCTTTTGGCCAGTTTTGTTTCTCACTAGATTTTCAGTGTACAACTCCAGCAGTATTGACCATTGTGGTACATGCAGCCAAAAGGCTAATAAAACTCTCAGTGAAGCAAGTCAAGCCTCCCCTCCAACCTGCTGATTCACACCAAGGAGATGGAATGTGTAAAGACCTTCACTCCTAGTCTGAGACACTTGACTGAAACAAGAACTCTCTCTCTTTCACACACACACACTCACACACACACACACACTGAGTATTAGAGCAGCTCAGCTCAAGGTGCTCAGACTCTCTGCTAATAACACCATCTAGAATTCACGCCCTCCAAATAGGTTAATGTGTTTTTGCCCAGAGGGCCCTATCTACCTCAACAGCAGAACTCTTTTGCTCCACTTCCATTAAGCAAGAACACTGCCGCCTATTAGCCGCTTTGGTGTGCATGGAGCAAGGAGTGAGAATGCGAGTGTAAGTCTGTACGTGTGTGTGTGTGTGTGTGTGTGTGTGGACCACAAAGGTGCTCTGTTGTGCAGGGTGTTACTACCTGCAGTTGCCCAGTGTGCTGTGTTAACTGTTGCAGGAGAACAATGTTGCGGCCCCTGACAGCTTGTTAAAGACTGCACCATGTTGGAGCTGCTCCCACTATGTTGTGCATTAGCACCCTGCTATATGCCACTATGTCCTGTGCAACCTCGACACATGCATACACACACACATGAAAACTCACACAAAGACTGCGGATTTGTCACGTGTTGTGTGCCTTGTTTGTTAACAAAGATGCACAGGGAGGTGCAAAGCAGCAAGTGGAGCATGACAGAAATCCATGCTGTGAGTAAACTTTCTCATCCTCATCTAAACCTCGATGCCTTCACCCCCCAAGTAACAAATTCCTTCACTTTTGCAGCAACTAGTTTTAAGGAACTTTGTTTTTTGTTTTTTGTTTTTCTTTCCCTGTTACTCATCCTATTACTGTTTCTCTCCTCCTCTGCTCTTTTTTGTCATAACTGATTTCAACTGAAACAGTCACATCTATCTGTTATCCACTTCAGAGATGTATCTAATTTTCAGCTTCATGATTTATTTTTGTAGTTTTCTCGATATATACAGTGCTGCTCAGAATTGTGGCAGGGCTCACATCTTTGTAAGTAATTCATTATTTCTTAAAATAAAATATATATGTATATGGTAAAATTCAAAAGATTTCTGCACCTCCATTATTCATACTCTCCACTTTAGATTGCAAACATATGATACCAAAAAATAACATATAAAATAAAAAATAAAAATAAAAATGGCCAGGATAAAATCATGGACATCCAATGCTCTAGTCACTAATAAAACCTAATCATAGCAGAAATAATATAACATAGGTCCCTGAAAAATCTTAATCGTGTCACTTCACTGTTTGTACAAAATTCCTTCAATACATTTTAATAAGGTTTTTCTGCCCAACCACAGATTATGAGCTTGAGCTCTTTGGTGTGTTGAGTGGAACAGCAGGCTGGTTCAGTGATGCTTTTGTCAAGATCCACAGTCAAACAAGCCAAAACAAAACCGCCCCACTCCCACTAAGACATGGTAGACTTTTCAGTGAGTTTGAACTGTCTAATTTGTCTATAGAAGTTATTAGAAAACAAATTGGCTGATGATGAGATTGCTGCAAAGTGGAGGAGAAGACAGTTTGGGGGATGTGGAGGTTAAAGTCCATGGAGATACAGTGCAGGAACTTTGCATTCACAATGCATTAAGCAATTCTGCATATATACATTTCTAGATCAGATTTGTGTGAAACATAACACTTACAGAAAAAAGTTGTATTTACATGATAGCTATTATGAAAAACTTTATAACTGAAGTCTTGGGTGACAATGTTGTCAGGGCCATTTTTTATTTTATTTTTATTTCCTCACTTTAAATTCTCATCTTAAATTTAACGTTGAGAATCAAATGAAGCCTTAAATATTAAAAACATTTACAGATGTTTTACTATTATTACTATGATTATTACTATTTGATAGATTTTTTTTTAATTTCACCTTATTATCAAAGATATAGTCTAAAATCCAAGGAAAAACTTGAAGTTGTGTCAACAACAGTGACTGACACATTTTTTTATTTGTACTAACAAATATCTTGAATCATTATCTTGCATTAATTAATATATCATTATAGCCGAGAGGCGTGTTATAAGGAAGGATATATAGCAAGTGGGGACATAATAATAAAATATAGCTTGAGGTCGTTTCAATAACTGATGGTGTTAGCTGATGGCACAGTGCTTGAAGGTGCATGCACAGACTCACTTATTAAAAATATAACTGATTATAGGAGAGAATCAACATAATGTATAAATTCATTGTATGGCCAACAATGATAGACTTTACTAGAATATATTCATTTTGCAGACAAATGACATTTCCTTTACCTCCAAGTAGTTTGTGTTAGTTATTAATTTCATGCTATATAAAAATTCTAATTTATGAACACTTTCTGCAGAAATTAGATAATTAAGTCCTGCTTATGGCTGTTTTTATTTTGATAAGTATTTTTAATGAAAATGTGTATTTTTTTCCTGATCATCAATGTAGACTTTTTCCTGTGACTGTCTTGCATTGCATTATTTCACAGTGTTGAAGCCTCTCAGCTTGTGTGGAGCAGGTGTCTGATGTGTTGAATGCACTGTGTCAGCCTGACCCCTAGTGGATGTGAAAAACGCCCACTGATGTGCAACTCTTGGGTTTATTACACAGATTGCACAAAAATCGTTAGAGAAAAACATCTATAAAATTTGAATACATTTTGTTAAAATGAATAAATCATCTATTGAGTTGTTTTGATTTTATTTTACAAGCAACACATGTCCTAAATTGTTTTGCAGAAAGTATTCAAGCTAAAATGCCTTAGGCCCTTACCATTGGTCTGTGTCTATGAACAGTTATTTGTATTTAAGCAGACTAAGCTATTATTCATAATGTTTGATGCCAAAGTCAATAAAGGACTGTACAGATATGTGATTTAAATTGCTCTCAATTCTCTGAACTGCAATGAGTGGTTCTGTCTTTGAAAACAATAACTCATACATTGAATATGTATTAAAGCCTGAATAGTCCTGAGAGATGCAATGCATATATTTGATGAATTCCATGGCTGACTGGACCAGCCCATATTGTCAAGAGTAAAATAGATCTGACCAACTTAGAGACAGCAGAACTAATTAAATGGATAAAAGATGTATATGGCCTCCTTAGAGTATGTAAAATTAATACCAGACCAAAGGACTTGCCTCTAAGCCACTTCATCCGCTCTGCAGTGCTGAGCTGCTATAGTGGATTGAGTTTTGATGGAGGGCAAAAGAGCTGTGTGTGTGTGTGTGTGTGTGTGTGTGTGTGTGTGTGTGCGCGTGTGTGTGTGTCTTGTGGGTGCATTCTGGTCCTGTGACTCAAGGATTATTTTTGTTTAAACATTTGTGTTTTGTATTTTTTATCTGTTTGCATGCATTTATCTGCATGTGATCTCACTTAAACTGAAGTATTTATCTTCTGTGCATTTGGTGTATATGCTGCCTGCGAACATGAATAACTGCATATGCACAGTGCTTACATTTGTTTAAGTGATTGCCAGTGGTGAGGCCAGTGGGGGTTAAGTGTGGAAATGCAGCATGGAAATGTGTTCTGCCCCCAATACTTTAACTACTTTATTTAAATTCTGTCTCTCTCTCTCTCTGCCTCTCCCTTTCTTTCTCTCTCTCTCTCTCTCTCTCTCTCACACACACACATATACACACACAGACTCGTCCGAAGCTTGGGGTCGTGCTTTTGCTGTCATACTGGTGATGCCCCACCCACCCTGTCCCACTCTGATGGGACATTCAACCCAAGGATCGCAACACAGTCTCATCCCCCCTCTGTTCCACTCACCTCCCAACTTGGGATGAGGAGAGGAGACAGGGACATTCCTTACAGCTCGCCCCCATGAGAAGAAGACGCCACTCGGCCATCTTAGGGTGGACAGGGAGACACGCAGAAAAAATGTGGCCTCTGCTCCTGCGTAGGTTTAAGCAGAGGATGAGAGTGTGTTTACACTGGGGCTTGAATGGGTGCCAACATACCAGGCCTGGTAGGGGGGGAGGGAAGGAGAATAAGTTAGCGTGGTCTGTTTTTTGTCTGCCTGGATCTGAAGTATAGTATACAGGAAACCAAAACCCATGTGTGAGGTTGGCCTATACTGGAGATTCAGTGAGGAGGCAGGAGACAGATCAACTCATTTTTAAGCCCATGGTGAGGCACATTTATTCAAGCAGAACTTTTTACAGGTGCTACCGCCAGCCCAAGCAGCATTACCCGCCTTTTATCCCCACACACAGTCACTCCTTATATACCTCCCTACCCAGGTCCTTAATTAGTGGACCAAACTAACAACAGGGGAGCTCCAACAAGGACATTCTTAAACATATAAATTAACACATATACAGTTATATTTAGCAGTTATACAGTGTGTAGTCTCCTATATATATATATTACAATAATTTAGGAAATACTAACTACCAACAATAAAACCTTACTATAGCCCCCCCCCCCCCCCCCCCCCCCCCTTTAGGATGTCCCCCCTTCAATTACCAATGGGAGCACCCAGAACTATAAATTCAACTTCAGTTGCTATAGGACTCTTTTGCCCGAACACCAGGCACTACAACACACACTGGTAAGTACATCCAGAGAAACAGCCGTAATGGTTCACATTGCAATTATGTTAGCAGTATTTAGACTACCATCAAACAATAGACAGCCGGCATGCCTGTTTGTGGTATTGCCCCAACTGCTTCTCCATGTCTCCTGCCTTGTGTCGGACTGACTTCCATGGCTGCCAAGAACTGCAGACCAGTGAATCCTCCTAAGTTACACAAGCACAGACATTAATAAAACACACAACATGATGTGAGGGAACTCCATCACACAATGTCTCATCTTTTATCGATCATCTGTCATCTAAGCTTGGGGAAACTTCACTGCCGAAAGGTATCCATTGGCAAAATAGCACTAACAACTCTTAAATACATGTTTGCGTCCTCTGAAGCTTAGTTGTAATCAGCACAACACACCACTAGAGGGCACACCAGTGAGACATCGCTGCTGCAGCTCTCCAAGGAGGGCCAGGCCTGCCAACTTGCCTGGCCTTGACCACGCACTCGGGGAGCCATCATTTATTTTTGGAGCCTGGACTACATGGCAGCTGTGAGAGTGACGGAGGGTGAGGAGGTGGGAGGGTAAGGAGAGAGAGGAGATGGAAGGAGAAGGAGGGGAACCGGGGCAAGTATGCCAGCACCAGTGACACAAAAAGCATTGTCCTGATTTAATGGCTGTGAAGTCTTGCCTCCCCCTGGTCCAAGAAGCTGCTGATGCTTAATTAGGACGAACACTCACTCAACACACACACACACACACACACACACACACACACACACATTTCGGCCCCTCCACCCAAACCAGCCTCACCAGCCTTTCGGCTACCAGCCCCAAGCAAAGATGACTCAATCCAACTCTGCCATCATGGGAGATGAGTTATGAAGACAGAGGGTTTTTGTTGTAGCACGACACAACATATTTAATCACTTCCTACAGTGTGGAGGCCGTAAAATTGTCACCAGGCTTTAATGTGAAGAGTTAAACCTCTGATGAGTCATCAAGTGTAAAATCAAACAGCCTCATAGTCTATGATTCATAACTACACAGGGAGTTGTAAGCTATGCACTACAGTGACAAGAGGAAAAGCCAAAGAGCAGCAAGGGAGAAATCATCCCTGAATATGCTTTTATGTAGCCTGGTAAAACACTGTCTGTTGGAGGCTGTGACAGGTATGACTGACTAAATTGTTATGATTTATGCATTTTAAGTAGATACTTTCATCAAGGTAGCTGCAGAGAAACTGTGACTACATTTTAATGGGACAACAGGATTTCAGCAGGCAAACAAGGGAACCACATTATCGGCACCATGTTCTGCCTTCTGATCCACAAAGGACCATAGTTAACTTTTTACTGTGGGGATTCAGCTGCACAGATACTTATATTCAGTGTTTTGTATATTTATGTGGAATTTTATGGATTCATAGACATGCTATGTATCCATTAGATGACTGTATAATCTATTAATTACAAAGTTTGATTTTCTATCTCTTTTTGAAACAAATTACATATCTTGTTTTAATCTTTAATCCAACATGGTGATTGAATGACCTTGTTCATGATGTAGAATATTGATTGCCTTGTATTGATAATATGAACACAACCTTCTCAACAGCACAGACAGCATTAATATGTATCAGATTGATAGTATCTCTCTCCATCTTCTTTTGGTGCAGTACCCAAATGAGCACATGTCCCATTTGTACAGGTTTCTGTTTTTAAAAAAGCGATACTGCTCATTCTCTATGTTTAACATAGTCGAAAATTCAGTGTGAAATGCTGGATGAATATTTTACCGTCTCTTTACACAGAGAAATAAGGATACAAGACAAACTCATGTACAAGCCCCACACAAATATATGCCAAAGTGTTTCTTCAAGGAATTTACATCGAAATGTATTAAAATTCCTCTCTCCATTATCTGGAAATGCATATTTCTTAATTATTCATTGCAAGGCATTGTAGCACCCAGGTCTTTTAAATTTTTTATTTCTGCTCAGCTTCAAACAGTAGATGTTGTAAAGGGGACCCAGTTTTGGGGTGTGGGAATTGCTGCGGGGCGAAACTGACAGGATTTTCAGTCTCGAGGCACCTCTCGCTTTTTCATTACTGCAAAGCAAAGGAACAAATCCAGGTCAATTAAAATAAGGAACAAGAGGGCTTAGTGGCTGGCTGCAGCAGTTAAGTGAAAGCAGCGCCGAGATCTGCCACAAGAGGGCACAAGGGGCTTAGAGATGTGTTGGAAATTCACAAAGCATTTCTCCCAGCAGCACACCAGCCGAGGGACTGGTGACAGCGCAGAACATAACATGCAGATAACCATAACCTCACCTTCCATATTTAACTCAAGGTTAAACTTACAAGCTTTTCCTAAGGGGGGCATCAGATGCATGGCCGCAATAAAGAAAAAATTATAATGATGTAAGAATATGTTTCATGCTGTACGCTTACTTAAAAGCTCGGGCCCTTCACTTTTGGCAGTTCATAAAAGTCTGTCAGATGTCTCCTCTCCCAGGTCTTACCTTTATATCCATATTCCCTATAAAAAACTGCTCCTCCAATACTGCTGGTGAAGCATGTGCTAGAGAGCGTCCCTTCTCCACTTTCCATGATGGTCGTTAAAAACTCTCAAAGTGACACACCCATGTAAAAAGCATAAGTGGCTAACCTGGGGGTGTCACATTGAATTTAATGGCCTCTTGTTCCTCCCCTCTGCTTTATAGAAAACCATATCTTGATGTGAAAGGTGCTCTCCCTTGCCTGTCTCATAATAAGCTGTGACACAAATGCTCGCTCGCACACTCACACACACACTGTCTCTCTCTCTCTCTCTCCCTCTCTCTCTCTCTCTCTCTCTCTCACACACACAAACACTCACACACACACACACACACACACACACACACACACACACACAGAAGAGAGACCCAGCTCTGGCCCAAGACTGAGAGGCTGTAATTGTGTTTATGACAGTGCCCTGACTCTGATACTGGCCCTAGTCCAGTATGCAAGCATGTGTGCGTGTGTGTGTGTGTGTGTTTGTGTCTGAGTGTTTGTGTGGGAGTGTGGGAGATTGATTGGGTAGCTTGGTTTGTGTGCTCATGTGTTTGGTAAGTGTGTGCGCGTGTGTGTGTGTGTGCGTGTGTGTGGTTGAGCCTGTGTGAGTGAGTGTAGCCTCCTTATGACCTCCCTGATGGCCAGAGATGGGCTGAAGTCATAACTCTTCTGTCTGGCTTTACCCTTGAGCAATATCACAGGCACTCTGTGAGCCGCGCAGAGTGCAGCAAGTCAAACCATTGAGCTTCTCTCAATGACTGTGGACGCACGCCGATACAAGCACACGCATACAAAAGCATTCCAGTGTGACACACGCAATTGAACACTGAATCCCAATGTCTTTTGTGCAATTGAGAGCAAAATATTAATAGCAGGGTCTAGGGAAGAATCCAGTGGTTCATTTAGAAGAGCTAGTTATGATGTCAAATTCAGTAAGCTCAATGAGAAGCTATCAAATTGAGTGAATTTGTGTTTTTCCCCACTTCTCATTTGTAAGCAAAAGCATATGAAAAGGGATACTACTTTTTTTCTCAGCCTTGGGAATAATAAGTCAGAAGTCACCTATTTAATTACCGGAGTGGAATATTCAGAATAAGACCAATACCTGAACAATAGCCCTCATGCCTCATATTACAAGTCAGTGCTACAGTGTTTCATTGAAGGTCAAAGGTCATTAAATGACTCCTGACTGCCGCGCAAACATTTCCACTTCCTCAACAGTTCACCCAGTGACACAACAGCCCGACTATGGCTGTTAGTCTGAAAGGAAACAACAACAAAAGACTCACTTGCAATACCATTACCATTTTGGGTGCTTGCCAACAACACTCTGGATTACCTTGCATGGCAGACAAATTGGCAGTCGGAACGCTGGTGTAATGGAGGCTAATTGCCTGAGTGCAGGGTTAGTTTGTATTTCATGCAAATCTCATGTGCATAGTAGTGAGCCTTGGCTGACAAACAGGATGAACAAAAGCCATTCCGAAGCAAAAAAAAAAAAAAGGTAAAATTGTTTCTTTGACACAGGCTACGTACCTGCTATTCATTGATAATTGTTCACAAACACAGATCACTGCATTCTCAAATGTGGTGTTGTTTTGTAAGTTGAGATCTCAAGATAGGAAATAATTTCAATACCATTTCACAACTGGCTTTACTTTCATACCAGCAATCATTTTCTAACTATAGATTTTTTTCCCCCTCAAATGGTAGATGATTTGTTTGGAAATTACTCTGATATAAACAACAACAAAAAAAACAACTAATATTTCTTTATTTTTTTATTTCTCATTTATCTATGGGGAAATTAATATAGAATAATCAAATGTCAACACAAACTTCTCCAACTTCCTAATTTTGTCCCATATAAATTTGGAAGTTTTGGAATTGAAGTCACTATGTACATAAAATTTTGCCAACCAAGTGGCAACCAGCCAGTGGCGAGATAGGCCGTAAAACACAGCATCAATGTCAAATGTTATGTTCTCCTTTACAAAATTAAAAGTATAACCGATATAATCTTTAATAACCCTTGAGCAGAAGCTCCATTTGTTTTGCCATAAAATTTTACATTTTTGGAATCCAGAAGTTGATAAGTTTTTAGGGTGATGCAGATGGTGCAATGGTGTCGCACTTTACCCACTTTGCTGTCACAGGCATGACATAGCTCATTACCTCAGCTCATTAAGACAGACTAATGACATGGAACTAGATATATGGGACGCACACCCAAAAACACAATCCGAACAATTGTGCTCAGAATTAACAGTAGACACGACACAGGAGAAGAATAGCGATGATGAGGTACTTGGTATTCACATCCATCCAGCTAACTGTAGTGTAAGTGGGTCGGGTCATGGTCAATAATACAACGAGGTTGCCGTTAACATGTAGGCCTACATAGTTACATGTAGGTGCTTGAGTGAGAGTGCGTATCCTGCCGTGTTTCCAAAACAGACCCTGCTGTTGTGGGATAGCCGGAGAGCCTTACGGGGTCAAGATGCAAGTGTCTTGGCTCACACCACCCAAGACACCCAACTGTACCACGTGTGATTTTTGTTGCCTTCGTCTTCGCAGGGCTGCTTCATGGCATAGGCCCTGTGAAAAATACAGCGAATGCTCTGCTGTGAGTGCAACAGCAACGCCCTCTGGCCTCCTGAAGGGTACCTAGTTACCCTCCCCTAACCCTACCATCTGCATCATGCTGCCATTTGGAGCCAAGATAAATCATGGAAGCCCCTGTCCGCGCTGGGAATAGCTCCTTCCAGATAAGAAGGTCGGGGGTCACATTCCTGGCCAAGGTTGACTGTGCTCAGGGCTAAATAAAGAGCCTAGGGGTTGCAGAGCAGTCCAGGCCAGCACAGGCCCTCACACTCAATTAGGATCAAAACAACCATCAAACTTGAACTTGAATTTAGGTTACTGAAAGTTAATGGAAAAATGTGTAGCTATGCAGGGAACCATCTGGATCAAAATGTCAGTAACGCACACTGATATCTGCGTCACCATGATATTTTGGGAGGGGAATAACCTCAATTGATAAATAGATTGCTACAAAACAATTGGGAAAGTTCAGTTTATTCACAATTAGCAACTGTTTTCCACGTTGTTAATAGTCTGTCACTGTTATCCTGTTTGTAACGTGCTTGTTTATTCTGCACTAACCTATATCTGGACCTCTGACCCTGCCAGTGGAATGTGAGAGGGAGAAACACAGTGTGGGAGGTCAGCACCATCATTTACATCCAAAACACATGACAGGCTGACAGGCAGAGGTTAAAGCTGGTCAAGTTCACACAGGACAGCATAGATCCCTACACACACAAAAATCAAACTGCAAAAAACTGCACCCATTTACACCTACACATACAGTACATTTGCCACAGTTTTTCCTCTAAATAAACACATGCAGTAGCCTACATGCATTTACTATGGTGCTTATCCTTGATACTGTTGAATATGTGACATAAACAAAAATCATAAAAGCAAAAAATGAAAACATGAAAAGATCGCTGAATATATTTGCATAGAGGAAGACAGAGATTTGCCCTTGTCCAAATGAGAACATGGTACAGTCAAATGTCTAAAACTGATTTTCAGGTTGTCCTTGTCATCCTTTGATCCCCAGTGAAAAGGCTAGACTGTCATGCTGCAGTGATCAGTCAGGGTCAAAGTCATCCTCCACTTTCCCTCCTCCTCCTGTCTCTGTACTGTAGTTTTTAGCTCTGGCAGCTGGTGGTGCTGTAAGACTTGAGTCTCCGCCACTTACTCCTTCATAAAAAGGCTGTCACCTCTTCTCTCCTCTTTTGTCCTCTCCTCTCCGTCACTCACCTCCACACGTCAACACTGAGCCACTGCAGCATCCTCCACCAACCCCTGAGCCGGTCCGCTTTGATGGGGCTGAGTGGGGACCAGTGTTCAGTACAAACTGAGCCATACGGGAGGAAAGGCCAAGTTACTGAAACAAACTACGAGATAAACAGTGAGAAAGGTATTTTTCACAATCAGCCACTTTTTTCCAAGGATCCAAAGGAAAATGTGGGTTGTAAAAGGGGCTGAGATTCCAAAATCAATAGTCACACACACACAAAGTGATTGCACCAGATCACAGTAGGAAGCGTGTTTTTTTTTTGTTTTTTTTTTTAAAAAGCCCATGGTACAATAACATGGTGTCTGCCACTAGGTCATTTGTGTGAATGGTATTAATTGGGTTCCCTGTGAGGCCACACAGCCAGCGGCTCAGTTATGATTCCAGTAGGTAAATATTTGCCTGTACTAACCTCACTAGCTGCCGTAATGATTCTTTGTGTGTTGCACTGTGTACAATGTGTGTGTTTCTGTGTACATATCATTCAGTGCATATGTGTGTGCGTGTGTGTGTGTGTTGCAGCTCAATCCCCCACCGTTCCCTCTCTACAGCTGCAGCTCGGCAGAGTTTGATCAATAACGCGTCCTTCATTCTCAAGTCGGGCCTGACCTTGGCAGCCTTTTGTCTCCTTCCAGGGGCCAGAGTGCGCATGTACAGGTTGGAAAACAAGGCTCTCAAAAATCCACCCTTGGAAGGAAAAGAATTCCCCTCACTGCCTCCACACTACAGCATTCTCATTAAGAGCCTAATGAATCATATATTTATTGCGTTCTTATCTTAGCGTAATGAGGTGACGCTACTTTTGAACTCATTTGCTAAATTACCACAGGCCACTGAAATGGAATAAACTTCCAATTCCTTGCATATGCTCCTGCATTCATTTTCAGGGGGCAACCTCAGTGGAGAGGGAAGAGCCTAAACCCTATACTGACGGACAAAAAGCATCCATACACCCATTCACAGTTGATAAAGGGTGTGTGCACTATGGGGCATTTGAGAGCAATGAATCAAACAAGACCACAACAGAGGGCAATGGGAGTTGATCTGATAGATCTGTTTACATGTTAATACAGTCTAACATAGCCTGCAGGTGGCACCATTTATAGACACCATTTTCCCTCCAATTTGACTGACTGCTCATAGTTGAAAAAAGGCCCTCAGCCATTAGTCCTGCAGTCACTCTCCTTCAATGTTATCAAATAATGGATGAGATGTTCGAAAGGATAGTAAATTAAGAATTTTCTTGTCCAGGTCCATGTTTAACCTGTCCACAATACAGCATTAAAAAAAGCAACAAGTTACATTTTGTATGCATGAGTGCTTCATCATGCACCCACATGCTTTATGATCTCTTATGTTATTGGGTACTAGCAAAGCTCAAATGGATGGTGCATTACTGGATTGAGGCAGACACTCCATCAGTATAAGGCTTAGTCATCATCTGGGGCCGTAGAATATTATCAAGTAACATTACTCAACTTCAGTGTTAAAGAACATGCCAAAGAGATAAAGTTGAATGGGGAACAATAAAAACCTTTCAATTACAAAATCAATTTCCTTTTTATGTGGTGCATTACTTGGAACACAATGTTTTATTTTGAACTGTAAAAGACGGCTGATCATCACATCATGTATTATAGATACAGGATGATGTGTACATTTGTAAATAGGTGCTTCAGTAATGGGCTTCTGCAAGCCAGTCCTCCTAGTAAGATCAATTACAAAATTAGAAAAGTAGCACTGACAAATTACCATATTATGTATTAATCCATTTGTGGTGATAGGGTGGTAGATTTGGGCTACTTGGCTTGCTCCAGGGCTCAACTTTGAGTCAATGATTCAGACAAAAATGCCCATCAAAAATCCAAAATCTAAAATCCCACTGGCATTAGATAAAACTGATGGGCACTATACTTGAATTAAAGCCAACAATAATAGAAATATGAACCAGAATTCTTCCAGGTATTGCAAGAGAATTACTCCCCCTCGTTTAACTTTTTTTCAGCAAGGAAATCTACTTATATGAGACAGAAACATTAAGAACAAATATTATTTACGGCCTCGCAAAAGTTACATTTGCCTTTATATTTTTGGAATCAGCACACATGGTTTACATACTTTCCCTTGCAGCTTTAAACACCCAAATATTTAAATAATATTCACCAAATCAAACGTAAATCAAAAAGGAGAATTTATTAAATTATTCCACTTTTACAAAACCAAACAATCTTCAGAGTTTGAAGCATTACACAAACAAAAACTTATGACAGTTAACCACTGACACATCAATCATTAAAAAATAAAAATGAAAAAACAAAATTGTCTTCATCACACTTTTCTCTTCTGGGTGCTGATGTACAGAACTGGGGAAGGAGAGGAAAATAAATAAGTACAAACATTAAAAGTCTGTAGCTTGACTGCAATACCATTTCATTTCTGTTAGTAGTACTGTTTATTTTATGGTCATCTACTCAAGTTTAGTGTAGGATTGAGCATGCGGGGGTAAAAATGGACATCACAACAGTAAACAAATGAAATGATGTTTCGGTGATACTGTAAATACACATTAATTTTAGATGGATGTGGCACACATCAAATGATTCTAAGCTTTCCAGGGAAATAACATACGCTGTACTGGAGGGCAAAGAATCCAGGAGGTAGCCTAATTTAATAAGAATATTAAGATCATTATGTAGGTTGTAAAAACATTTAGGGAATTTTGTCTCTTTCTGTGAAGACGAAAATTGCAAAGTGGAAAAGTGCAGTGTTCATTAGTAATTAGGGATGATTCAATTGATCAGCCACCAAAAATTAGACTATATTCATTCTATGTAGGCTCAACAATGGACAATCATAAAAGCAGATCTAATGATGAAATACGTGGATAAAGTGTAGACATTTTTGTACTGATCAAGTGCATACCATATGGCATTCTGGGTAAAGGTGTGCTAGTTAGCAAATGTATTGAAGTACAGCCAAGTGAACTGACTGTCTGTTACTTTTCCTTACACACATCTACATAGTGTCAGAGGATGGATTATGGCAAGCAGCTCAAGACCCATTTGTTTAGACTTGCTTCTGTTTAATTTTTCTTTATCCATTTTTGTGATGTCTTATGTTTTTAGCTGGATGTCTGCATTTAATGTCTGCTGCTCTGTTTATTATTTTGCTTTCTTTGTTTTATTGTGAAGCACTTTGTGATGTCTGTTCTTGAAAGGTGCTATATAAATAAACGTATTATTATTATTATTATCATTATTATTATTATTATTAAGACCTTCATCAACCCGCTCATTATTGACAAAAATATCACCGACTGTTAGCCTTTTAATCACACTGAGCACTCCATTGGCTCCCCATCAACAGGGTATCATGCAACATTGCATGGCTGGTGTCAGGAATATCTATGTTAGGTGGGTAATGATGGGATGGGCATACAGAGTTGAAATTGAGAAACTGATTCTTCAGGCAGGAGTTCTAAGTATTATGGTAGATACAACACTTAAGAAACACAGGTTTCTTGAATTGACAACAACCTTAACAGATTTTAGTGCTACAACTCCTTATTCATCAAAGATAGATAGTATCCCAGGCCAAAGTGAGAAGGTAGGAAAGGTTGCAGTGTCTCTTGCTTTGAGCTGTCCACAGATATGCAGTATTTCAGGCTAAAGCCTGTTTCATAGGCTTGAAGTAGTTATTTCAGTGTCTTTTGAACATTAACTAATATAACATTGCTTCGGCTACATCACCTGAGGTTTCTGGATTTTTTCCTCTCTTATTACCTATACAGCTTAATACAAGAATTATGCATCTAATACTAGAAATATGCATTGCCCAATCTGCCAGAGGGCTCAGGCGCAGAGAGAAAAATTAGGGGGGGTTTTTGCCAAGCAAACAAATGAGCGCGCACACAGAGCCTGGCTCTTATAAAGGTGCTCCTCCCAAACACCTAAATACTACATCAATCTAAACGCAGTCAGTGCATAGTCTTTTTTTATTTCTTTTTTTAAATTACATAATGTAATTATAATCACTTCACTTGGCAAGCTTGCTTGCTAAATTTGTTATAACATAATTCCCTCGCCTAATAAGCTTGTCTAATAATTGGTGTCAACATAAAGTATAACTTTCGGCACCTGCACTTAACAGGGTTACAGTTTAGTACTTGTTACAGAGTTTAAATGTTTTGTGAATACTCATTACTGCCAATATCAGTATTGGACAAATCTGGAAAGAAGGAACTTGTGTTTTGCACAAAAATGAACTAATAATCCTAAAATTATTATGCCATGTAGATGTGGATTTGTGGGGTTGAGCTACAAAAATGGCCATGATAGAAGAGGAGGATGACAAAAAGTTTGAGACCCATTCATGTAAAGTGCATCAACCACAAATATTGTATTTCTCTCTGAGATGGAGACCACCACTGCTTCAAGTCTTGAAGTGTACAAACTTATGTATTTAAATGAGTTGGAAGGCCTTACCATTGTTTCCTCTTAGAAAAGCATCTCCATACTTGTTCTTGAGCTGACCATTGACATACTCCTCTGTCTGCTCGATTGCGATGTTCATGTAGCCATCCAGGCAGGCCAGGACACCTGCAGACAGACACACAGATGCAGCGTGTTCCGTTATTCTGCTCAGTTACTTTAATATCATTAAGTTGGGCTGCACTGTATGACTCTTCAACTGAAAATCACGTCAGGAAGACACTTGACAGACTGCTGCTCAGTAATTTGTCAGATGGATTAACGTTACCTCTGTAATCGACACCAGAGTTCAGTTTGACCACCACAGGTCTCCCAATTATCTGCTTCAAGAAGTCACTCGGGGTCTGCTTTCTGAGACTCATCTTGACTGCGGTCTGGAAGGGGATCCGAGGGACAATTGGTGTTACGGATTAACATCAACTACATGTGTACTAAATTACTGGGTGGCAAGATACCACCCACCCAGCTCGCTATGTAGCTACATAGACTTTACTACCAGTGTCTATGAAATAGCTCGTTTTAGTTAGGGTGAATGTTGTGAACAACGAAATGTGTTAAATTAGTCTCCAAGCTTGATACACAGCGGTGAGCACTGCTAATGTTTATGACTTAGCTAACCCGCTACCTTTGCTTGCTAACGTTTCCGTATAACTACGTTAGATGCTAACGTAGTTAGCATAGTCAGCTAACTGCTATTACTACAATGGCTATGGTGATACTGAATGATGAGAGAGACACATTGTTCCTGCAAAAACATTAAATGCATTCAATGACACTGATGGGGATTACACTACATTTGAAAAACTTTAGTTTTCATCACGATTAGCATGATCATGTATATAGCATTTCACCCACCTGAACGTTTGCTAAACGATTACTTTTGGCACCGAAATTGTCGCCCAATCAGATGGTACTACTGAGCTCAGCTGTACGGCGTCTGATAGGGGACAAAACATCTGTTTTGGCTCGCGCTGGTTTGCAGTACAATTCATTCCTCTCCTCTGAGTCAATATGCACCAGGGACATTTGTGTGCGTGTAAGTGTTTTAATGAAACAAAATTACAAAAGTGCGTTAATTAGGACACTGGCGTTTATCTATAATTGAGGGTTGGAAGGAGGAGCAATTATCTTAATGGTGTTAGGATGCCCTGTCTCTATCTTTTTCAACAAGTAGCCTAGGCTACTTTTCAATGAGTTGAACCAACATGTCATTTTTATCATTGTACATCAAATTAATTACAGACATAAACCTTTCATTGATAAGTATTGTTTGCAAAATAAAGGCATATGCCTCTGCAGAGTACAGTTTTTTTTTTCACAAGGAACCAATTAGGTCATTTTTCTACCCAGTTGAAAGATAAAATAAGATAAGATAAGGTAAGGTAAGATAAGATACTCCCTGTGGGGAATGGGTCTTTGTGTCAGTAAATAGTGATAGGATACAGCAAAGTAAAAGAAACTTGAAATAAGAATATAAGGGTTAGGCTATATAAACATATGCAACTGCCAATTTCAACACTAGAACATGTTAAGTAGACAGTATTACTTCAAAATATGAGAGAATGTATAGCTTACAGCATTATATTATTATGCATTATTAAGTAAAAAGCTGCAGAAAAAGTTACTGAGCCGAAGACAAAATGAATGCAGAATATGTACAATATGAAAATATAACAAAAATAAGGAAAATATACAGAAAAATCTCAATACATATGCAACATATAACAATTAGGACATGAACTGTCAGCAGTTCCTCCACCTCTAATACTAATCATTTCTGACTTATTTTGTTAAAAAGGTGGAGAATATTAGGACTCGCGACATGCGTGTCCTATCTGTCCCCCCCTCAAACTGTGCAGTGCTGACTCAATTTCAGCCAATTTCCCTCTCAGTCCTAGAAATCACTGTCTCTCATATTAAATCCTCTTCCCAGCTTGATATGATTCCCTCTAAACTTTTAAAAGACGTATTGCTTACTGTCAGTCCCTGCATTTTATCAATTATTAATTGCTCCTTGGCCACTGGTATTTTTCCTTCTTCCTTTAAATATGCAATTGTGCAACCCATGTTAAAGACACCTAATCTTGACGCGCTCACTCTAAGCAATTACTGACCTATTTCTAAAATTTCTTTTTTATTTAAGGTGTTGGAGAAAGTTATTGCCTCTCAACTGGTTGATTATATGAATGTTAACAGCATTTTCGATATGTTATGTTATGGTTTTAGAGCTCTACACAGTACTGAGACGGCCCTAGTCAAGGTGACAAATGACTTATTCCTTGCTGCAGATAAAGATGAAAGCTCCATTCTGGCCCTGCTAGACCCGAGTGTGGCCTTTGATACAGTAGACCACTCTATCCTTCTACAGCGTCTTGAAACTTGGGTTGGTCTAAAAGGGTCTGCTCTCAACTTATTACGCTCCTATCTGTCCTATAGAACCTTTTCTGTTGTTGTTGGAAATTCCTCATCTTCTGTTTCCCAGTTCACTCATGGCGCTCCTCAAGGATCAATCTTGGGGCCGTTACTGTTCTAACTTATATGCTGCCCTTGGGTCAGGTCATTACAGTAATAAGCACAATGTACAGTACCATTGTTATGCTGACGACACCCAGTTATATGTCCCGTTACAACCCACTAATCATAGCAGCCTAAGTCAACTAACCGCCTGCCTTTCTGATATCAATTGCTGGACTTCTCAAAATTTCCTCAAACTTAATGATAACAAAACGGAAATTATCTTGTTTGCCACACCCAAGTCTTTCAGTCAGATAGCCTGCAATCTTGGAGCCCTATCACATAACATTATGCCAACTGCAAGAAATGTGGGTGTTTTATTTGATGCTGGCCTTTGTTTTGATGACCAAGTTAAGAAGGTTGTTCAATCATGTTTCTTTCAACTTAAGTTAATTTCAAAAATTAGACCCCTCTTATCCTTTGAGGATTTACATAAGGTTGTCCATGCCTTTATTTTTTCTCGTTTAGATTTCTGTAATGCCCTCTACACAGGTATTACTCAGGCTTCCCTTTTTTGCCTTCAATTGGTTCAAAATGCTGCTGCTAGGATTATTACTGGTTCAAGAAAACGAGATCATATAACCCCAATTCTGGCCTCCCTGCATTGGCTTCCCGATCATTTTCGCATTGATTTTAAAATTTTACTGTTGACCTTCAAGGTTTTACATGACCAGGCCCCTAATTATATCAAAGATCTACTAACCCCTTATGTGCCTGGGCGCCCCCTTAGATTGGCTGATAGTGGCTTTCTGATCGTTCCCAGAGCCCGGCTGGTGACTAAGGGCTATCAGGCTTTTGCAGTCCGGGCCCCCAAACTCTGGAACGAGTTACCTGCTGAGATTAGGTTTGCTAAATCTGTCACTGCTTTTAAATCTCTTCTTAAAACATTCTTTTTTAGAAAAGTTTTTATCTGTGTGAATTTTTTATTTTTTTTTATTATTTCATTTTATTCACTTATATTGTATTGTTATTGTTTTATTGTATTTTATCTTTTTGTGAAGCACTTTGTAACATTGTTAACAAAAGTGCTATATTATTATTATTATGAATATATCAAGACAACAGATATAGGTCTATGCATTTACAGCATATAAACAGAATGTGCAAAAATGAGACACATTCAGTTTACAGATGTGGACAACGTGTACAGAATGTGCCGATTTGATTAATGCATTGCAAGCTGTTCCTGCGGATGGAGGTAGAGGTACCATATGTACAGAAAAAGTGTTCTGATATGCAGTATATGCAGAGAGGGGCAGTCAGTCACAGTGTCACCAGTAAGGGAGTGGGGAGAGGTGGGCAGCATCAGTGTCAGGTGGGTGGGTGGGTGTTGGTGGGTGGTGCCCCATTAGGGGCCGGGGGGTGGGGGCAGCTGGCCTGTGGTCCCCTTGTTAAACCCGCTGAGAAACGAGTTTAACTCCTTCACTCTGTCCTGGTTCCCCTCCACCAGTTGGTCTGGCTGCTCGTAGCCAGTGATCCTCTCATCTCACTCCACACCTCCTTCACACTGTTCTCCTGCTATTTATTTCATTTCTCTCCCGGGAGGTGTTCTTTCCACCATAAAACACTTTAACACTGTTAAAAACAACTATTGATGATGTACTGTGTGTTTCTGTGCCCTTCTTGTTGTTTGGTGCTGTATTTTTCTTATTCCTGCAGATAACTGGCCAAATGTAGACAGTGTGATGTCACGGTCATGCCAAGATATTTCCAGCGGAGCTTGCTAGGAGTTTGCTAGCACAAAATCTTTGAGTTATCTAAAACATTAATGGTAAATGTCAGGTTTTGGTGTCACATCGGAGTTTCCACCTATGTTGAACAATCATACAGGGAGAAAACGATTGTAGATGAGGCAAAGATACCAATTTCTTCACCGATAGTATCCTCAATAGGCCATAATGCAATGCAGCCTCAAGACATTTTGCATTTTGAGTAGGGAACATGGCCACGATCATAGACACACCCCAATGTTAACACACTATTTGGCTAGCTATCTATATTTACATCCCCATACACCCACCTTTGATTAAAAGCAACAAGTTCACTCCCCATCTCTGCGCGTTATTGAAAGTCATTTTAGGAAACCTAGGAAATCACTCACTGAAATAAAAGCAGATGAGGCAGGTTGAGGGAAAGTGGGTACACCAAAAAAAAGTAAATAACAACACTTCATCACAAAATAACTCCTGGAGTGCATTGGAGATCACAGATTGCACACAGCGAGTCCAGTGTCTCTCTAGTCAGAGTGAAGGAAAGGGAGACATGGTTAAAGTATAAAAAATATAAACACAGTCAAAATATTAGAGATGCCTCAATATTCGTCTTCATGATAATGATGTCCTGACATGATGAGGATTATATTTTTGTTTCCCGTTATAGTGTTTCATGAAAAATGCATGAGGAAATTTTAATTGATGGAGGCCCACTTGTACTCATTTGTAGGATATTTTGCTCAGATTAGGCTTATTTCCCCTGACAAAAATCACTATAATATTCATATAATATTCCTGTAGGGACCAAAATGTGTCTGTTCTACTCAGCTGTGAGTTTAGTGGCCTTATCTTACTTTATGGTATTTTTTTTTATCTCCTATGGTATCATTATAATGTTCTTATTATATTTTTATAGGGACTTTTGCTTTGACATTTGTATATAGTCCTTTTTCATAAGGGTAATGGTAATTAAGCATCCTCTAGGTTTTAGAGGTTTTCATTATTTTATTATAGGATGGCTGGGTTGTAGTGTGAAGGATAAAGAGAAAGTCCACCATCTGATAAAACTCTGGATGCTGGGTGCATGACCCAAACACTGCACAGCTTGGGAGGTACATGAAAAATGGTGTAGGGGAAAAAGAGGGATGAGATGGTGTAGTGAAAGATAGAAGAGGATATAGGGAGGGAGCATGTGCCAGTACGTGTTGAGAGAGACAGAGAGAGAGAGAGAGAGAGAGAGACAGAGAGAGAGAGAGGGAAAGGGAGAGAGAGCGAGAGAGAGAGAGAGGAGAAAGAGAGAGAGGGAGAGAGAGAGAGAGAGAGAGAGAGAGGGAACCTGAGAGGTGGAATCATAAAGTACTTCTTGTGTGTCTAGACAGGTTGCTTGTTAGCAGGGCATGGCTAGCCCTGTGGAGGCTAGAGGTTAATTTGGTATCTGCTGCTGTGTTAAACTAAGGTCAGTACTACAAGTCCTTAAGTCATAAACAAGAGTGGTTAAGAGCCATGTATACACCTAGGCACCGGTTAATGAATATTCAATGAAGATTTTTTTTCCCCTTGTCCCCTGTTCCCTTTTTCGTTGCTCGCTTTGAAAGAAATTTTGGAGAGAAAAAAAATCCACAGTTTATCTCGGTGGCCTTCAAAGATTGACCTCAGTGCACTTACACTTTACACTTACTTTTCCTTTGTTATGATAATACATGGCCTTAGACGTAATAGAAAATGGCTTTTATGTGATTGGAATGTGGCACATTCTTTATGCAGTTCTCTCCCTGAATCCGCCAATAATGTAACTACCCATAATTTAATTTCTGGATGTAATAAAACCATTAATGTAATAATAGGCCAATAATGTGAAAGATTATTTTCAATTCACAAAGTTTGTAGTTGAAATACTTACTTATGACCAAGGCTACTTCCTCATTGACATTTGATGCAACTGTTTTTGCATGCGGCTCAGTAACTGGGCTGGCTAATACAGAGGTGATGGTGAGGAAATATGAATGAGTGGACAAAAGGGAATGGATTGTAGTTCTCATGGACAGATCATGCCATCTAGGGGCCCTGAGATAAGTGTGTTTCACTTGTAACCTCCAGGAAATCCATGAATATTTAAAATAGAAAATTGAATTATTGAAATTGAATTATTAAAAATAATTAAATTGAAATGAGGGTTAATTGTAAACATTGAAACTATAGTCTAAAATCCTCTTCAACATCAAATCCCACTTTTCAATATTTTACCAAGGATTAGATGTCAATGATGGACACGTAGTCTGTAGCCTATACATTATTTAGATGGTAAATGCTTAGGAGTTGGCCTGTAAAATGGCAAGGCATTTTTACATTCTCTATGTACCAGCTGTTAAAAAAAAGTAAGCCCTAGTACTTGCTTTTTAGTTACAAACTAATCTGATTGTTACTAGTCACTATTTGAAAATACTATTTAAAAGACATTACTTATTCTACAATTAGTCTACTCATAGTTATTCTTGTTCTTACACATCCATTTTCAATTTTTACAAGTAACTATTTGATAGACAATGATAGCATTCTTATTTTGTTATTACTGGTAATCAGCCTGATTTACTCATATACTAATTACTTTCCTCTTAAGGCTAGTTTGCAACCTTAACAAGTCTCTATTTAAATTCTTGTCATATTCAGTCTTACTGGTCATTAATGATTGCACCTTTTGCTACCAGGCTTGGGCCTGTCCGAAGAGATGAGGCTCGCAAAATCATTGTTGTCTTTTAAGTCACTCGTCAAAACACAGAGAAATACTGACATTTTTATGTAGTGGTTTCTCCAGTGTTAATTGTGTCCCATTGCTTTAATTATTATCTTTCTCACTGTATTATACTTTTATTACAGTCATCAATAGTACATTTTATTTACTGTTTATGTCATTGTTTTTAATGTTTTCACTTTTTAGTTTCATTGTTTTTAATGTTTTCACATTTTACTTTCCTTTTGAAACATATTTCCTTATGAAACATATTATATTAATTATTATTATAGTTATTATAATTAAATCAACATGATTATTATTATTAGTAGTAGTAGTATCAGTAGTAGTAGTTAGTAGCATTAACCTAAACATTATTAGCATTAATATATGATATGAATAATTACCATCATCAGCAACATCATTGTTTTATTGCTTTTTTAAAAAAGATCCATCTGAAATGGAGAAACATGGGTATTTTAACTAATGAGTGACTTTTCACCAAGCAGTTCTTCATCACGTGGTGTCAGACACGCTCTGAGCAGCCAGTATAACAGTGGTTAGCTGAAACACACAACAGCAGTACTGTCAATTCAGAGACAAATCCCTTCTCCATCTCCAGACCCCTTAACCCCGAGGGGCGGGCCAGTGAAATAGAAAGATTATGGTGGCAGGAGATGCTATTGTAGGTGGGAAATGGGGGAATGGACCAGACGAGGGAGAGGCTCAGGGTGAGCGGGAATATAGGGAGGGGGGCATCCCTCCTGTATCCTAAAGCAATATGCAGGCTAGGGGGTGGGGGTGGGGGTGCAGGATGTGGAGAAAGTCTAGACCGCCCTGACCCTTCTGAAGCCAGGTTTTCTCTTCAGGTCAAGCTTGATATGGAGAAGATAATGGAAAAGCTTGGGGGAGTTTTCAAATAAAAAAACAGATTGGTTGACGGAGTGTCCCCGTTCCTGCCTCTATCTAATCCCTAACTGTATGGAGGTAATAGCTTGGAAGTGATGGGCAACATTTCTTCCATCAAAAAGGGGCCAGGAAACCTCAGCTGCCACATCAACTGGCTTGATGCTTAGATCTGTTTCCTCTGCAGCACTGGGGGATGTTTTTAGTGACTGACTTGTTCAAAGCTCTTATGATTCCATCCATGTCTGGCCTCTGTCCATTTAACAGTACCTAGCACCAAAGGCGCTCAGTGAGACAGGTGGTCAGACCTTCACGTCCATTACGACAGTTCTGAATTCCTTCGTCATAACAGGTAACTGGCCAATAAAGAATGAAGACAGTCAGTTTATTGGCTGCAGTGGATTACCCACAGGGTGCAATGTGTGCCCCTGTGCTTTGTGTTTTGTTCCTTATTATTTCCATGCCAATGACACATTTCTCAACTTCCACTTAATGACTCAGCTGTGAGCAGTGACAGTTGACAGCGGTTGGCTGGCCTGGGGGCCCCATGGTGAGACGGGGATGGCGTGAGGCAGACGAGGTGGGATGTAATCACTCCCTGTAATTTGGAGGAAATCCACTGAGCCGCTCACAGTAAAGATGAAAGCCCTCCTCTTGTTCCCTCTCCACAGCCACCAAGCTCCACTGCCTGCAAATGCCTGAAAAGAGAGGCTCAGAGAATCCAGTCTGCCTGGTTGGTGTCCCCCAGGGGTTAGTCCTGGGACCATCTCAAATCAGCTACAGCCCTGGAGGCATGTTCTCTCCCCAAGGAGTGGGGCCACAGACAGACAGTCAGACTGCCCATCCTCCACTGCATGGCCCAGGCGCAGCCAGCCAACACATAACTCTCCTGAGAACATCCTTAGTGGAAGGGAGCTCAGTGGAGCTTATGCTGAGGGGGTCTGCTTCTATCCGACTGTCTGTCTGACACCCTCCCATGTCGCCTTATCTGCTCCCACTCCACTTTAATATCTCAATTTGAGGCATCCTCTGTAAGGAGGGAATGCATGATAAAGCCTCACATCCAGTGTTCCCATTTGTCAGATTAGAGAAGAAACAAAGAACACTGGTGGGGCATTATACAATACACAAATTAAACTATTGTTGACAATATGACATGCTTTTGTGGATAATTGTCCCTAGAAACACATGGCTTGGCATAAAAATAATAATGTTAGCAGTAACCAATAATCTAAATGACAGTCGATTTCACAAGACATTTGGCTCTTCTTATGAACAGAGATCACCCAGTTTGATCACTTTGTCACATGACACTATCCTACCAAGATGTCAAAGAGAGACTATAGTGCTTTTGCCTGATAGATGGTGAATGGTGCTTATACAAGGAGCCAC
Organism: Centroberyx affinis; assembly: GCF_046629955.1. Classification (NCBI taxonomy): domain Eukaryota; kingdom Metazoa; phylum Chordata; class Actinopteri; order Beryciformes; family Berycidae; genus Centroberyx; species Centroberyx affinis. The sequence goes on from NW_027279484.1 coordinate 74,566, forward strand.
TCCAGTGCGCCCATAAATATGCATCGTGACATTTGGAACAAAGCCGCTCGTCCTCTCTTTCCTGATGAGCTCCGCCCGCATACTATAACATATTGCCATACTGTCACACCTTGTGTTTCATAGCCAATCTCTCTGTTCATCAAACTGGCAGATAACCTCTAGATGCTGGCAGATGATATGGAGGATGGCATTAGGGCTCTATGTATGCATAAGCAAGAAGTGAATTTTCAACATTGATGCTTATACCAGTGATTAATAATTTAGCATTATTAATTTCTGATGTTGTATTATATAATATACGATATGAATATTTCACAAATAGGTTACATTCCTTTGTATTTGTAGGATCTTTCATATTCTGCAAACGGTGACATTTTCACTAGACATTTTTTGAGAAAGTCACTCAAATTTCTCTATTGATCATCAGAGGTGAAGCCATGGTGTCACATATACAGGTTGCAGTCTGTTAAGGAAAGTGCAGCAGAATGTTCCCTGTTCTCATTGTAGCGTTAAGAACATAGCTGGTCTCTTTCTCCAAACACCTCATTGCTTTAGAAAGGAATAAATATCCAAGACAGCCAGGAGCAGTTCCTTTCAAATCCCACACACGCATATCCCTCTCTCCTCCATCTCTCTCTCTCCCTCTCTCTCCCTCTCTCTCTCTCTCTCTCTCTCTCTGTCATTTGACCAGCAGTGCTTCCTGCCACAGAGGACCTGTGACTCAACAGCCAGAATACAGCAACGTTCTCTTGCCCACCCTCTTGAATATTCATAGAAATAGGAGGACTGAAGCTCAGACCCATCCATCTCGTATCCATCCACATTTATAAAAAAAAAATAGGAAGCGTGTGCATGTGTGTGTGTTGGAGGGGGCTACTGCAGGAGAGGGGGGCATGGGGGGGTTGTTTTACACTAATTTCTTTATCCCTTTCACAGGAGTGCCATGTTACAAGAGAATTCCTGAGGCGAGCCAATGGCCCGATAAATCTGCCGGAGCCTCTCTCTCAATTTGTCTCCGTGGAATGTCAGCTGGCAAGCGCCCAGACACTGAGAACCTCTTTTCACAATGCGCCAATCTAACAGACGAGATCCCATGTTGGAGCTACAGTACAAGGACTGGCATGGATAAATTGCCACGTGCCTTATCTAGGTCTCTTTATGTCTAACTGGCCGAGGTCTCGCTCTGCACAGAGCCTCCGATGACCACTTCCTCCCGGCCCCGGCGGTTAACCCCAACGGCTGAGTGGGTGACACTGACAAAATGCAGGTGTCACTAAAGAGGGACCTGTGATATGACACAGATGCTGTGTCAACCTGTCTCTCTCTATATGACCCGCAGTGCGAACAGAAATTGTCCTGTTTGGTGTCGTTCATCAATGTGTGCTGCGGAGTCTCCCACATAGATAGGTCCAGGTGGTGGAATGGCAGAGTGGGAGAACAGACCATGTTTGTGTGAAGACGCAACAACTCTCTCTTTCTCTCTCTCTCTCTCTCTCTCTCTCTCTCTCTCTTTTTTTTTTAAAATAGTCTGCTATGGCACTCTTTGTACTCTATTTAAAGGTTGTAGGTTAGCAAACAACAAGTTGCCCCCCACCCCTACCTTCAAATGAGTCATGAATGAATCCATCCATTTATCTATCCACAGTACTGCAGAAAACATACATACACAGATAGATAGGAATATATTTATGTTCATTCCAAATCAAAATATCCACTATTAACAACTGAAAGTAAAATTAATCATGGGGTTTTGTTAATGTTAGGTATCCTATTTGCTTACAAATCTCTAGCATATTTTTAGGATTGAATTATCTGTATATTATGTAATACATTTCTGGTAACAACTTTAAAAAAAAAACACACTCATGCCATGCTCCAATTACACTGCAGTACAATCAGATGATGACCATGCATATATCTGTTGTATCACAATGTGGTAATCTGAGCACATTAAAAGATATTTGTTTTGTAAAACATGCACTATCAAATGATGCAGGGCAAAAAAAACACATGACCACGACCTTATCCTGGACAAGTCCATAATTCTAACACAGCCAAACACACAAGCTTATTTAAAAGGGGTTCATGTTACTGCATGACAGTTGGCATGACTGTAAAAAAAGGCATGTGCCAAGTAGAGCTGCCAACGCTCGGCATGACTGGTTTTAATATTTTAATGTGTTTCATTACGACAGTATGGGCCAGATAGCCTTCCTGACGTCCAGGCAATTGTCTGCAAATGAACAAGATTACATGACAAGCACTGAATGACAGAACTACCCGCTACTGCCTACCCCCAGCCACTTATCTGATGGTAGCCTAGCAACAGATCCCTGACCTGGCTTTGACCTCCACCCGATAAGGTCAACACCTGAAGGCTCTCCCATTGGAGGGCTGGCAAAGAGAGAGGTGGAGCTTGGGGATGTAGGGAGACAAAGGACTCGCAGAGCAAGGGCAGACTCCTCTGCATACAGTGAGCATGCTCCCTGCTGACAAAAACATGTTCATACAAAAGCATGCCAGTCCTCTCTGCTAGGGTTTGTTACATCTGTCTGTGTGTGTGTGTGGACACACTTCTGTGTGTGGCAGTGGCAAGCCAATCATGAAAGACTGGTCAGAAAAGGAAAACACTTGCTTTTACAGTATCCCCCTTAGCCAATTCAGACAGCAGACCCTGATTTTACACAGGGTCAAAAATGTTTCCCCTCAACACATTTTCAGCCAAGGGAAAAACAGCAGCTGTAACTGTTCATAATAAAAACTATTGTGATGATAAACAGAGGAGTCACATTATGAAGGAGGTAGTGAATGTGAAATTAATCGACCACAGCAGCCCACCCTGATAGACATCCTCACTCCCTCTCTATCATTTGCGTGTGAGCACACACACACACACACACACACACCTCACTTAGTTCAACAGCAGTGATATGGAAGTTAATCCAAATTGCGATAGTGGCAATATCCTATTAGACCATGGCAATAAAATCAAGCTGAGACTGGTAACACATTATAGATATCAGAACATGTTCAGCACGCTCCATTTACAGAATGGAGTGACATTAATCAGTGGGGGTCCCCTTACACACACATAGAGGCATAAAACAAACATGCAAATCATACACACACAGACATGCACAACCCCAAAGAACAGCTCATAAAAACAGGAGTATGAGTGTTGAAGGGCTCTCACAATTATCTTTTTTTTATTTAGAATTTATTTTCTAAATAAAAACAGACCTACTGTAAGTGTAATAAAAAAGATACTCAAGCTGTCAAGGGCACAGAGGTGGACAAATGAATAGCTGTGCATGACACTTTTTGTAATTATTTTTGCTCACCTCGCCTCTGGAATGAAAAAGCAATTGGGAGACAGGCATCAGACAGTGTTAGTGTCCTAGTGCTTCTTGACCACAACAAAGATAATAATTATTTTTCAGTATATTCATCCTATTCTGTCCATACGTAAAATCCTTGAATTCATAAAAGTGTATATCCTTTGAGAACTGTCTTTGTCGGGGATGTGTCAACGACCAGCTCAGTGATTCCTTTTCAACACACTGAGCTTACAATAAGACGGGGCTGACTTGGCCCTGTAACTTACATCTCTGTCTGACATGCATATTCAGTGAGGTGGTGGCACTGCAGGGATGACCATTCAGCTTGTCAGGATTGGCGCTGCAAGCTAAAATAACTCTTGTCCCTGAGTTGAAGGACCTTCTCTTCTCTCCAGGGCCTTTTGCAAGACCTCTGCCCCAGTTCACCAGGGGCAACCTAGGCTCCTCCTCTGTGAATGTGCGTCTGTGTGTGTCCATGTGTGTGTGTGTGTGTGTGTGTGTGTGTGTGTGTGTGTGTGTGTGTACTGTCTCCTTACTGCAGGGAAATTGTTGAAGGTCAAAGGGCAGGAAGTTGGCCACCTGCCTCTGTCACACTAGTAGACGTAGTAGAGGAGAGAGAGAGAGAGGAAGAGGGAGCAGGAGAGAAAGACGAGAGACAGAAAGAAAGAGAGAGAAAGCATGTAGCTGTGTGCGAGTAGAGTATGTATGTGTGTGTGCTTTTCTGTGTCAGTCTGAAAGAATGACTTTAGCACTAAAAGCCTTGAATAACAATACGAATACAAATCAATGCTATTCAGGTAACATCGTCTGAATCACCGGTGCCTTCTGCTGAAAATTGAAATGCTTTTCTTATTGTAACTAAATCATCAAGCATGTCCATAGGGAACTGTGGTTACTTGATGTTCCAGCGTTGATGCCTGATTGAAGGGAATGACTGCTAGAGGTGTTGGAGTCCTCCTGAACCACTATTGAATAACCTGATAGAGGACTCTCTCTCTCCATTGGTATTTGGTCGAAGCGACAACCGCTCTCTCTCCCTGCATCAACGTGCCAACTGAGGGCGAGAGCGTAGAAGGCCAGAGGGCAAAAAGGGAGTGAACCACCTGCTTCTGTCACACTGTCAGGATGAAGCGGGACGAGTGCAAATAGGGTGAAGTGAAGTGTGTGTGTACGCGTAGGGGCTGGGGTGGGGATATTGTGTAGGAGGGGGACAGGTGGCGTGCTGGACAGCCCTGGCACAAGCCGGCCCAGGATTTATCACTCGGCGACAGTCACGGCTGGGCAGGGGACAGATGTTTCTGTTTACCCCAGGGCAACATCTGACTCGCCGAGCCTAACGTTAGCCCAACTAGCCGAGCCCACACGGGACTGAGCCTGAGAGGAGAGAGGGGGAGAGAGAGAGAGAGAGAGAGAGTGAGAGAGAGAGAGTGAAAAGAAGGAGAAGAAACTGGAGGATGTTCAGTTTGCCCCTAAGGCAGATAAGCAACTTAGCTCATTTCTTTCTCTCCAGTCTGCTCCATCCTCCACTGAAGCACCTGAAACTCATTTAGCCTCCACTAACTGTTGTGCCGCTATGGGGAACCATTTTAATAAGTAGTAATAATGCCAACTGACAATATGAGCTGTTTTCAAGGCAGGAGAACTGCACCGGTTATTGGGAAGTGAAATAAAACAATTCTAAGTGACCTTGCGTATATTCTATATCTTCAGTTAGTTAGAAAAGCAGTCCTTTTGCATTATTGTATGTGTGTTCTGGCCGGGACATTTGAGACGTGTCAGTGGTAATAGCAGGAGCACTCATCCCCGGGGCAACGAGGAATGACCTTTAGGTTCAACCCTGAGTGAGGTCATGTCAGCGTCGCCATGGCTACTATCAGCAGATTGTCTCGTTGCCAGCATTACCTCAGCTGCCTGGCATTGTCGGGGTCAGAGAACAGGCTGTGACCTCCACATGGTGACCAAACTCAACTGGGAACAAAAACACCATCAAGCACAAACACTGCTAGTCGGAAGACAGAGAGTGATAGATACTGTATGTCTTATGCGCTGTTGACGAAAAAGCAAAAAAAGAAGTTTTAAAATTACATGCTGATTTATGTCTGAAATAAGTTAGCCTGGTAAATTGAGTTTGATATAACAAAGAGTTTTCTGCCATTAATTACAGTTAATGTGGTATAATAGGCTATGGGTGGACACACACACAACAAGATTTAGCACTGATTAAGCCATCCAGCATGAATAAGCTTAAAGGGGAATATCATTCATTTTAAGAACTCACATATGCTATTCCTCTGGCCTGGGGTGGCTCATTCAAAACTTGTAAACATGAACATCGCTCTCCCACAGCCAGAAACCACAGAACAAAGACACTTATCTGTGATGTCATCAAGATGTATAACCCAGAGCTGCTGCATTAGACAGTGAATGGGAGACTGATTTTGTGGAATCATAAAATGTTTGTTTGAGCTTTTGCACACAAATGAGCTTCATTTTATAGGAATGATAACCGATCTGAACCGGAAAATGTACCCGTATCCCCAGAAAATCACTTGTGTGCTCTCAAAGTCACCTTTTCCATCTTTTCCAAGTCAGTTCTCGACTGAGCTGTGCACTGGCATGACATCACAGATATGGAGGACAAACTCTTTAATTTGTAGCTCTTTGGCAAAGTAGAAAATGCTCACCAATCATAACTGTTCCAGGAATAATTGACTACATAACTGAGTGCTGAAACTCAGCAGCTACTCTACCATACTTTGTAAGCTCAACAAAAATATGGACAATGTGAAAGAAACAAGAAACCAAAAAGCATTTAACCCTTTCCTTGTAGCGGATCATCCACTCTCCGGTCAGAGCACCTGGTCCTCACAGTACTCATGGACTGTTCATCTGCAGGTGCAGGTGAGAGACACAGCTGTCCACACACACACACACACACACACACACACGCACACACACGCACGCATGTGTTATGCCACTAACAGGAAATTTAAATAAAAGTGTGATTTTTCGCATTTCAGTAGTACATTGTAGTTGAGTGAAAATTCATTCAAGAATCTTCACTATCATATGCCAACACAATTTTCATTTTCAACAGCAATAAGTCTATTAAAATTGTAATGTAGACTATTGTAGTATTCAGTATCACAATCCATTATTGTCCTCTCCACAAACCTAATGGGATGTCTTAATCCTTCATGCTGGAGATGCAATAATAATATATAACCCTTTTAAAGGTTAGTAGCTGTCCTATGTCTATTTGTGGAACATGTTTGTCCACTCTCATCCTGATAGACCCCATTTAATCATGTTGTTCTGTTTCCTAATTAGCAGAAATGCAAAGTGTCTTTGTCACCTGTGGACAGCCAAGAGGGCTAATTTGGGCTTTTCACTAATTGCCACGGTAACGAGCCTCCTGCGCCTCTGCTGGGGGTGGGTGGAAGGATGGCAGGAGGAGGACGGGAGGATGGAAGGATGGAGGGATGAAGACACAGCTCTCCTCACACACGGCCGAGGTGTGAAAGAACGCGGCAGGCCAACAGAACACAGCCTGGAGGAGTCCAACAGCAGGGAGTGGGGGACAGCCTGCGCTGTGAAAAAGCCCCAACACCCAGCTGAGAGGGAGGAGGATTCAGCTCTGGCCAGTTTTGGTCTCTCAGTGTTGATGAGGAGACGACTGCACCGGGTTGGATATTGTTGGACATTTCTCTCACACTGACACCTGTTATTGCCCTGTACCTGTTAATACAGTTTTAATACGGGTTCTTGAAACAATATACTTTTTCCAGATATTTTCGTTTTTTTTCCTCCTAAATAGACAAATCCTAGGTACAACTCACTAGGCAGTTTTGCATTAGCAGCAGGAGGACATGTGTGTATGTGTGTGTGTGAGATGGGGGTGGGGGGTGCGGTGTGGGAAATCAACAGTTAAATTTCATAATTTGGGTTACTGTGATGAATAATTTTACTAAGAACTAAAGCTGTTAATCTCTGATCTTATTCTATATTTTTTCTTTGTGCAGCCTATATTGGATCATGATGAATTGGCAGCGTGTGTTGTAAATAAGCCAGTAACTTATAATGTAGGCTAATCTATCTCTTTACATTCATCAAGATCCTTAAGATGTATTCTGAAGGCTACTCTAACCTAACTACTAATATTGTGTATTATTATTTTTTATGACACTAGTAGGCTAGTACTAGTCATAATAGAGCAGCATAATATATATCAAATTTGGAAACCTGTGTGAAAATTAAATGGGCCATTCAATATTAGCCTACTAATATTTCGTTTCAATATTTAAATTTTACCATACTACTATGCTAATTGTTTTCATTCATCAGAAAGATTTGGTAATTGTGAAAAATTGTGTATTATGCTAAATAATGCTACAGTCATATTATGCATCTGCTTCCTTTATTTCACCGTTTCAAATTGAAATGTCCATCCATCTTTGCATCACTTGCATGAAATAGCCTGTAACCGTTATTATAATGTTCTTATTAAGGAAATCAAATTGATTACATTAATATAGATTGAGTCTATGAATATCGTCCGTTTACTATTTATTAAAGAATATAATCCTTTTTGTTTTTTTCAAATATATTTTATTTTCAGCAATACACCCTGAAAGCTTGGGGGCACCTTGTCCGTACGCTGCTCTCGGGGGCGAGCTCCTCGAATGTGTGCGTGCGCGCAAGTGTGTGTGTGTTTGTGTGTGTGCGAGTGTGTGAGTGTGTGTGTGTGTGTGTGTGTGTGTGTGTGTGCGCGTGTGTCTGCTCTGCTGTTGCTGCCCTTTGATCCCTGCATTAGTGTTAGTTAGGGGCTCGGAGACACACTTGCACCGAGAGCAGCCATAGTCAAGACACGGCAACAACAACAGCGGCACCTCCTCCGCCTGTGTTCCCATTCCCCAACAATACACTTTAAACCGAGCAAAGCCAGGTGCACGACCAAGTCCCTGCCATCACTGGCGCCTCCAGTCTCAATGGGAAAAAACCTTTTTTCTTCTTATCCCTAAACAAGGACGAGAATGTGATTAAAAAGGGGGGAAAATGCCAAGGAGGAAGCAGGAGCAACCCAAGCGCCTGCCTTCACGTAAGTCGTTCACTCGATTTGTGCAATTTTAACGGCTCTCCGTGTGTTTTGCGCAGTAGTTTAGGGTTAAAGAGGTGAAACAGACAAAAGACTCGGCGTAGGTTATTTCTCCCTTTTTAGGTCCGAGCGAGGCAGCCATGTTGTTGGCGATGGGTAACGTTAGCTAGCCAGTGAGTGGATAAATGATACGTGGCTTTATTAAGAGTATAATCGATAAAGGTCCAGTTCCTCTAAAGGTTGCGGTCAGTTGGCATATGTGTCGGTTGTGTGTGAGAAATAACGGCCGAGCGTTTTCGGTTATCTGTCCGCTTCAGCTTGGTCGCTTTTCGGGTAGAAAGGGGAGGATCTGGGAGTCTGGCCGCAATAAAATGAAGGGTCAGTCGGATCAGACAAGCCAGACTCTGGCTACCCATGCCCTAGTGTTCCTAGTTAGCAATAGCGCTATCTAGCAACGCTCGGTAAACTTCATTTCCCCGGCAATAAACGTGTAACTTTGCCTCACAGTTTTGCTCCAAATCACAGAACCGAATTGTTCGCGCTTGTTTGTCGTCGACTTTAAAAAGTGTGGAGAGATTTTTTTTCAAGCAAAGGTATTTTTCTACCCCTCCCAGTCTGCATTCAGGCTATGTCAGAGCCATGGTCGGTCACCTGAAGTTCAGGGTTTTTTCCCCCTTCCCTTTGCAGCCATTCATTGCAGACAGACTACGATCAATAACGCGGTTAGAAAAAGGAAATGACAGTAATTCATTCCTACGTTTTTAAAAACTGTGTGCCGCAGCAGCCACCAATTATAAATCTAGTCTAGTGGATTTTGGAGGGAGGTCGGTTTACTTCTGTACATTTGACCCTACGTAGCTTGGGTGTTCGTATTGTGCTTTTATCAGTCCAAATAATGAAAAGCTGCAATAACACACTACGGCCACTAGAGGATTGCTTAGGTGGATGTGGGCAATGACAACGATTATTAAAGGAATTACCAGAGTGTGATATTTTTTTGCTCTTGAGGAACATTTGTGCTCTATACATGCATAAGTAAACAGCTTAATGAGTCATATTGATATGCAAATGTCACGAATAATTGAGTGATTAATCTTAAATCAACGACGACTTAATGCATTTATCTTATGACACTATCTTCTTCATTTCTTAAATGTCAAACAATGCCAGCTGTTCAGCATAACCAGCCATGATCAAAAGCCACTTTCATTTGTCTCTTTTATCATAGTTTGCTGACATGTGTATATATATATATTTTTTTTAACATGAAACAGTTTGAGCAAGAACGGATGAGCACCTGCACTTGAACCTTATTTTCAAATGTACATCCACAGATTAATTACGATAGCTGTACACAATACACAAAAACAATATAAATGTATATCTGTATTTTAATATTCACTGATCTAGCTCAGGTGTTTGACCCAGGGTTGAACTTGGGAAATTGCAGCGGTTGGCTGGGAGGCATAGAGGTGGAGACTGGGTGAGAGTGGGCGCAGTGTGTGTGTGTGTGTGTGTGAGTGTGAGAGAGAGAGCGAGAGAGTGAGTGATATTTGGACAGTCAGCCCTCACTGATATGCTACTGACGGAGTATGTTAGCCACTTGGTTGGACTGCATAGAGCAGGGTCATGATCTAGTCCTTTGCAGGATTTCTTTCAAACACTCTGCATATCGAGGCTCCTGTTAGGGTGCTTGTCCACTGTTTTCCTCATTGTTTACCAAAAAGATGTGTTTAATTTAGCGTATCAGGAAATTATTAAATGCATGGTGTACTATGTTACTTACAAGCGTAACACAGGCGTCCGTTATCCTGCATTTCCCTTGTTACGTAGTGACATTCAACTACTCAATTTGTGATTTCTCCTGTAAAAACATGTCCGGTGGGTTTGTACCCTTGCACATCTTCATGATAGGCCTGCTGATACTTTGATACACAGCAGCGTACATGTCTTTCAAATGAGAAAAAGTTTCTAGTCTTGGTTAATTGGACTGACTCATTGTGTAGGATTTCATGACATGTTATCCCTTTAATAGGGACACAAGCAATTCTCAGATTGAAACGCTCTGAAGAAGGCTCTGTGCCGAAACGTGTAAGCGTTTTTCTATTGTGATGTGAGCCAAATAAATAAGTGAAATGTTAGCATTTTGTCCTCCTTGACTTGGAAATTTGAGATGTGCTACCTTTTCATAGTTTTTGGAACAATTCTCAGATTTTCAGGATATTGTTCTGATATGGGCCAGTAGTCTGAAAATAAAGCAGACGTGAAAGAAACAGTGTATTTGTATAACAGAAAGATATGTGTCTTAGCAATTGAGTTGCCCACCTAAGCATTATGTCTAAGCAATGTCTAAGCAATAGCAATTGATTGTCCATTCCATACCAAATGTACCCTAAAGCTAAATGTCCACAACTGGCGATTATGGAAAACAATCCTTGTTTTATAATGACTAAAATATACAAGGGACAGACTTTATTGGTTTCACATGTAAAAGTATGAATTGGCTAAATCAGTTTGATTATGGTTTGTGATTCATCTGAAAAGAGGTGGACAGAATAAATTCAAGATATTGCAATAAAAATTCATGAGGTTCGCTACTTCCTGGTTTTGGCCAATTTGGGTATGTGTATCACATGGAAGCCAATCCAGAAGTGAAAAACACATTTGGCACAGCCTCTTTACTATATTTCTGATCAGTCAAACATAAAGTCACATGTTTTTCATCTTTTGAGCATACATACCAACGTTAGCCCGTGTTAACTCTGCAATTAAGCTGCTCCGTAATGGGCCTGCAGCAACCAGGAATCTGAAATCATGTACCCCTGTGTATACACTGTACTGAAGCCTTACCTCTCTCCCTGGGCTTAAATGAAAGCCTTTTTCTGATGTAGAAGTTGTTTTCCTCTTCAATCATCAAACTGTCACTGAGAAGTATGAATTTGTCAAAAGCTTTTTGCGCTTTGTTTTGGATCTTCCCACTCTAGAATGGAAGTGTCACCTCACGCCATTCGCTGTCAGTCTGTGTGTTTTCATTATTCAGCCAACAACACCTTGGTGGTGTGCCAGCCAACAAGCACAATATCGAGCTTCAAATCTCTTCATCTGTGGTGGAAAAGGGCAAGCTAATACACTGGCTTTAATGCTAGAGGTGCTTTATCTTAGCACAGACCCAGATATATGGGTTCTGTAGCCTAGTGTGTACTGTCTTAATGAATTGTCTATGGCATAGCTTGCAGGAGGAGACCACACGAAAGTGTGCGTGCACGCACATGTGAATGTGAACACGTGTGTGTGTGTGTGTGTGTGTGTGTGTGTGTGTGTGAATGTGTGTGTGGGTACATAAGCTGGCTATGGAGGTCACAGTACAGTATGGCGCCTTCACTCTGACAAGTAAACATGACCTTTGGCGCCACAATGAAAACTGCCATTCTTTATGACCTTGGTGTGTGTTATTGTTTGTGTAATTCTGTTGCCTTATTACTCACTCTTAAAAGGTAGGCCTGGTTAAATTGCACACAGGACCTATGTAATATTTTGTGCCTATGAATTTATGATTTCACAAAAATGACACACTGAGTTAGGGTAATCTAACTTTTTTTTTTTTAAACACATGCTCCATGTTTTGGCATGCATACAATCCATATAGTATGCATGTCAATATTGGCATATAGTGATATGCCAATATTGACAGAGTATATGCATACTATATGGATTTTCCTAATTCACCTTAACATTTCTTAACTGGTGGTTATCACTTGTCCTCAAAATCTTAATGAGTGTAGGAGTATGCTAAAAATACAGGCTGAGTGAGACCATATCATAAAGGGCAAAACCTGAAGTGTATTGGGAGGGAGATTTGTCCTCTACGCCTTCCTCCACTGGTTATCTACATTTGAAATGGAGGGATTTTGAGCCTTTCTACACAGAATTGTGCTCCCTCTCACCAGCCAATGGTTGACTGTCTGGGTGGCTCTCTACCTTACCGTAATGGCGGGTCACTGGCTCCCTTCCACTTGCTATGATTATAATGACCTTGGCGGGGCTGGGGCTTGAAAACATTGGATTAAGGGGAAAGGAAAATGAGAGGAGGTTTCCATTTCGCTCTTGGCATCAAATTTGTGGGGAATTTCTGCCAAGAATCCCCCGCCCCACAACCGCCACGTCCCCCTCAAGTTGATGGGGCTTGGGCGCACTGGCGGTGTCGGCCGAGTGGAGCTCAAGCGAATAATGATACACAGGCTTTCACTTAGAAATGAATTAAAGGGCAGGGGAAAGGTGGTGGATGCCTCTCTCACCATACACTGACATAGAGAGCATAGATACCTGTATTCAGTGAGCATTCATATTCAGTGGCCAAACTGGCCTCGAACAATCCATCAGTGACTTGACAGATAATTGAACTGATTGTAATTGGAAGCACTGAGGCTGATGTAAATAAAAGAAGTTAGTTGGGTAAGGTTTAATGGGCCTGGTTTCAAAGAAGTAGCCAAGCCTCAGGGCTTGGATCAATACCCATACCCAAATGTTACCTTACTTGCTCCATCAGACAGTGGAGAAGGCACACAGACAGTGAGGTTATCAGCGTGTCAGTGATAAGCTGCAGGTTTTACACAACTTAACTCTAAATGCTTGTTGTCAAGAATCAAAGCTCTCAATGAGCTAACGTGTTAAGTTTAATACTTTCCTCACAGTAACTTTTGCATGTTGCATTTGAATACTTGATTTGATTTTGTGCGCACATTTTTCTCACACAACACATTAGATATAGCGTCTGTTGTGACATGTTTTCCAGACAGCTAGCCTAAGCACCAACAGGATAGAACTAGGCTAATGCATGAAGTTGTCAATTGACTGAGCACATAAGTGCAGGCGCCTGCCTAGTAGTTAGTTTTTACCTCATATTTATCCAGGTAAGGTTAGATGATCACACACGGATGAATGTGAAGCGACATCATGCTTCACATTCATACAGGTAGACATCTGGGAGCTGCCGAGTACAACCACAGTCTTCCAGCATTGGCTACTGAGCAACTCCACTGGAGCAATTGGGGGTTAAGTACTTTGTTCAACAGCACATTAACAGTAGTTGTTGAAGGAGAGGAACTGCTCATTCACCTTCCCTACCCAGAATTTCTCAGCCCAGGAGTAGAGGAATTCAAACCAGAGACCTTCCAGTCACGAGGCCGCTTCTCTAACCTTTAGACTAGCGCAGTGAATATAAGAATGACTTCGGAAATCCCCCTCACCAAAAAAACATTGTAATTATCATATCCACTTGTTATTTAAGGGCCCCCTCCAGAGACACCATTGCCCTATACAAATTTCCAACCTCTGAAAACACACATCTCAGAAATGATGAATGATTATTTCCACAAGTCACAATCTCAGTAAAATGAGATTCATGCATGCATCAGGAGAATAAGGGTGAAGATGCACAGCTGTGCTTGTTTCAGTTGGTCGTTGTCGCTCTCATTTTGACTTGTAAAGCAATGATTTTCTCTCAAAGCATAATTAACAAAAATGTTTGAGCTCACTGGAGGGGGACCTGAATGGATACTAGTTTGGATACGAGCTGATCTAATGTGTTTAATTTTTCAAATGTACATGTAGGCCTATGTAGTGAGTTAGCTGCTTAGCTCCTAGAAGTCTAATGTGTGTTTTTAGGTTGCTTGCTAAAGTTTGTGACAAAGCAACTTTGTGTCAGAAGCCAAAAAAAACCCTGATGTTGCTTAAGTAGTGACAGTTTATAACATATATGAATATGATTATCACATACTTAGTGAGTTTGACAGTGAAGGGTTTTCATTTACCATTGCTTTTAACTAGACGGATAGCAAGGCTACTTAATGAAACCACCAAGCCTCCATTAACCTAGTTGTATCCAGTTTGTGCTTTGACTAGTTGTCTGCTGTACATCTTTGCAAAATCAAGTCTGGTACACTATGCTACGCATACGTGGAATTTCAAACATTAAGGCAGAATGTAATTATGTTAACTGGAATATTCAACTTTTTAAAGGTTGAATACAGATGGCAAGTAAAGAAAAATGGGGAAACAAAAGAATTTCTATGTGGGTATGCAAACCAAATGGGCAGCATTTAATTACAACTTATTTTCCGCAACTTCAATAACTACATGAGTTCTGGAAAAAAATTTTTTTTTCTTATAACAAGTTTTATCTAATCGCTTCAAAGCACCTTCTCTAGGGAGAGAATCCTCTGTAGCACAAAATCAGGCAAGAGTGTAGTTGTCCTGATACCTCCATTACATTACCTGCCTATCTGCCTGGTCTCAATCAGAACCCCCTCTGTGTGGAATGGAAGTGCCTCAGCCTTGGTAACGATTTTTCCCGTGTTGACAAGTCACAACATGGAGATCTACAGCTCGGAGAGCAGCCCTTTGGCTACGCAGAGCCCCGCTTGCACTGAGTAATAGCAATCTCACAGGAGTAGCAGGCTTTCAGCTGGCAGCAGTTCATACGGAACAGCTCGCCGGTGCAGCTGGGAAAGACAGAGCAGAGTGGAGAGGGAGAGAGGAGCTAGTGGTGGTAGCAGTGGAGATGGAGGGAGGGAGGAAGTGGAGAGGAAGAGCTGTTAAGAGCTTTGGGCGGTTTCTCTGTTGTTGTACCACACAAGTGCATCCAGGCCCTGCAGGACAAGCCTTTAACAGGCATGAGGGATGGAGAGCATGAGAGAAGAGGAGGAGGAGGCGGCGGAGGAGGTGGTGGTCTGGGGAGCTGAAGTCGGCCAGTTGTGCCAGACGCCCGCTCTAAACAGGGATGTGATTTATTGTTGGTCTCTGTCTCACGTTTCACTCCTAAAAAGACGTAGAAATTACATTGTAGAGAATTAAGGAACTTCCTCAATTGTCTCAGAAGAAAGACCGTCGCCTGTGGGCTGTGAAGAAATGTTACAGCATGTGGAACACGTCTAACTAGTGCATGAAATCCAGGGAAATTTTTTGCTTAGGTTGGCATAGATTTTTTTCTTTTATTGGTGAGGTCCTGTTGCTTTGGATTCTGCTTTGGTTGTTGCTTTTTGATTGCCCCTGCCAACTCCACGCTATGGCTAAATAAGCACAGTCCCTAAAGCTTCTATTTGAAATCTATGGTAAGTCAATGTAATTTATCAATGTATGTACATGTTGCCAGGGGGCTTGAAATGGCTCCTGGCCAACACGTTGATCTTTGTCGCCCTCGCTGAATGCACTCTGCACGGCGCAGTGCTATGAGATGACCTCACTTCCTGTGTGGGTAGAAGAGGGCAGGAGGCCTCTTGCACATACACGTGCACACACACACACACACACACACACACACACACACACACACACACACACACACACACACACACACACACACACACTCACTCTCTCTCTCTCTCTCTCTCAAGCACAGCCTGGCTCTTGTTAGCCTTTAGTGCACTAGCCAGGCAAACCCCTCTCTTCTTCTGGTGTGGAAGTGTTTCCACATTGCACATTCAAGCAGTCAAGAGCAAGGCACAGGCTAATGTGTTTAACTAGCCGGGCTAACAGCTGTGTGTCTGCAGCTTTTTGGGACATAGGATCAGTTTTATAGAGAGATTAAACATGCAGAGAAGGAGGGGGAGTTGCAGACACAGAATAGTAGGACCATAAGGCAGTGACAGCTCTCTAGGGAAACAATATATCACCTCTAAAAAGAGAGTGGAAGTGTTTGGCTCTGGGACAAAAATCCAGAGAAGTTAAAATCATTGATGTGAAGTCATCTCTGTGAAAGCCATTGTCAGTGCAGTGTGAGGTTATTTATGATACTGAAAATGCAGGTGAGTGTCTGACGCTAATTCAGTGTTGTACATTACAGAGAAGGCTTCCCCATTTGCACAATGTAGGTTTAGCATCTCATAGTGCATTAAGAGAGAGACAGGCTCAGGTTTCATCCTTTCATTGTTTAAACAAGGGCATTTGGTCACTTGATTTTGCCCTTGTGATGCTAATGAGATTAGTTCATCACTGGATATTTCATTCTGGGTGAGGAGCGCTGTAGCTGTAGGTGCCCCTAAGACCCTCCTACAAGCTGTAGTAGCCATCAGAGACAAACGTAGATGGACAAAATAGCAGAGTAGCCTCTAAAAAAAAAAAAATCAAAGCTAGGTATTCTGAAGAGAACTGAATCAGATGGCTCAGCCAATGATTGCCTGTGTGTTCCCTCTCCCCACGAGTGTTTTGAATGGGGGCCATGTTGGTTCAGATTGCCATGTCATTAATCCCTCGTACTCTACAGGGGAGTGGTCAGCGGCAGATGTATTTGCACTTCCTCCAGAAGGTTTTCTAGATTAGCACAAATCCTCCCAGAAAAACCGTTTAAAAACCTCATTTGGCACGCACAGCCAGACTTTGTGCTCATAGCTGGCCAAAGACAGCCATCCCTCCCTCTACATCTCATTCTCTGACTCCCCTGATTTTTTTTTCCACCCCGTGGTTCTCAGAGCTTAGCTCTATGTCGATTTGGACAGGGCAGTGTAATTGTTTGGAAACTCAGTTCTGTCATTTGCATGTAGCAAGCAGCCACTTTTCCAGTTTCAGTGGTTTGACCTTGTTGTACCTGCCAGCCAGAAATGAGATCATCAGAGGAGTAGACGAGAACCTGACATCTCTCCTCCACCTACCCGTGGCTTTAAGTGATGGTTGTCATAGCAATCATTATGCCACAGAACAGACTCAGTGGGTGAAGGATGGCTTTGAATGCGGCAGCCTCAGGTCACAACCTGGTTATGACAGAACAGATAGACCTATGAGGGTTGGCAACAGCACACTGTCTGCACAAAGTAAACAGCTGCATACATTGCGTGTTAGGTTCATATAGCTTTCAGGTCGAGATTGAGGCAGTGTGTCTTTTTATACCTTGAGGAAAGCAAGGCAGGTATTGGTGTAACGGAGAGGGAAAGAGCAGCATGGGGCGAACAATGCCTCTCATTCCCATCAGCTGCCCTGGCCAGCATTTAACATGGAGATTGGAAACGGAATAAGCTCTCCCCCCGTTCTCTCTGGACCTGCATGTAAATGAGGTTAGCGGTTAGCATTTCCTGCTGTGCCACGGCAATTCTTCTCTCTCTCTCTCGCTCCCCCTTTCTCCTTTTTTTTTTTTTATAATGGCCTGAAACTGCTCCCCCTTTCCTGGGGAAGGGACCGGGACCAATCCTGATTAGTGTCCCTGTCCTAAGTGACAGGCTAAAATCCAAGCAGGCACTGCCTTGGGCGCCTCTGCCAAACAGCCGTCAACCCAATACCACCATAAAAAAAGCCATCTTTTTTCCCCCTCAATTCTCAAGATTCGCTCCCTCTTTCTCCTTGCCCACTCTCTTCCTCATTCTCTCCTGCTGTCCTTTCTAAGCGTCTCAAACAGACATTGCCTTTTTTCGCTCCTACATACACACAGTCCCCTTACATACATGCACATATAGAATTACCCCTCACTCTACCCCCACCTCCCGCTGGACCATGCTTTGTATCTCTGGGTTGACTGGCTGCTATAGAGCGGCTGAGTGTCCCTTTGCCAGTAGGGCGATTTACAAACAATACATGGATGCTGTACACACTCCCACCTTCCACCCTCCTACTCTCTCTCTCACTTCTCTTCTACAGACACACAATCACCTCTGTGAGCAGCTTCAGTATGCCAGAAAACGACGCAGCAGGGTGATGGCCTGTTCATTTAGCACTTTTTTTCAAAGAATGTACCCTGTCTTCTTGAGAATGGTGGTGTGACATCCAGTCTTGCTGAATGAGGTTACTTTGTTGACCAGTAACAAAAATTTATGGGATCTGACTATTTCATGTGGCTTATAATTAATAGTTTTCAAGACCTTATGAAATGGTAATCTGAACTCAGTTCACGACAAGTTCCTCAGATATGAAGCAAATATGAGTGTGGGGGCACATTGCATTGGTGAATGCTAGCCTAATGCTTAATGGCAGCAACTAACTACTCAGTATTTTATACTGTATATGAGAGGGCAATGAAAAAATAAAGAAGTAGGGTTGATATATGATTGTAGTCATATCACCATACTTGCTGTAATAAATTGGATAGCATTATGCTGTTTTTTGGATTTGCTAGCATGCCAATCTGTAGTAAACACAAACAAACAGACCATTGTAGAGGCTGCATGATACTGTGGAAATGAGCCCTCAGCACTACACCTTGATCTGGCAACGTCGATCAAAATGTAACACACCCACAGAGTTTTTATGGGTTACACAGACATGCAATTAGAAAAATGCACCTTTACCCCTAGTGGTCAAATATGATGGCATTCTTTCTCGCAGAGAATCCAGATGGAATGGAGAATTGGCATAAAAGCGTGTCATGTGAATGACTGAAAGCTCCCATTGTGGATTTAATTTACTGACATACGACCCAGGTAGTATTTGCTCTAGATGTAAAGATCGATCATATGGGTTTGTTTTTGCCCATTATCTCATGAATAATTAATGTACGTCTGATAGCATCAATTGTAAACATGATTTCCAGCAGTAGTAAACTTTTTTACGGCAGTGGTGTTTTGCAGTGTGTGGAAGTATTGAAGACTCTGTGATTTTATTTAATCCTGTATTATTTTATTAATTCTAGGTGTTGAGATTAGATTGCAGAGGGCGAGGTGGCTGTTGACAAGGTTGCTCGCAGCAAGTGTCGTAAAAGAGTCGTGCAGACATGGGATTCAGCTACTTACTATTCATAAATCCTTTCAGCCAGTGAGCGCTGATTAGCCACAGTGCTAGCATATAGCATGAATTCTACGAAAAAAACCAAGAAATAATCACAATTTATATTTTTATATTCATCGACACTGAAATGATGTTGCACTTTTAGACTATTTCCAGGCTAACAACTCTGTAATGATACAATAGAGCATATTAGCCATTTAGCCTTACTGACTTCCATGCAGTGCTGGTCTCTGGTCTCTGCCCCCAGAGCAAGTTGCAAAGCTGTCTATGACTATAATGGCTGTAACGCCCCCAAGTACAGGTTGAGTAAACGATCCATCATTAAGCATTTAAAGGAAGAACAAAGAAAAATATTGTGTGCTGTTGTGAGTGCAAATTTCTCACAGGCGGAGTTGTGGATATTTTTTGGCCTGTTGCATCTCCATGTAACGACTCCAAAAGGTTGTTTTTTTTCTACTATATGTGGTCTTGTGTGAAGTGTGATGCATGTGCTTGCCTGTATTCAGTTTCACAAAGGAGAATGCCACCCACATATGCTATTCCTATGAGATAGAACGGCCCCATCAGTGTTTATGAGCATGAAAAACTCTTTCTCAGAAATTAGAATCCAGTGAACCAAGACTTCAATTTGTGATGTATAGCATAGAGACACTGCACTGACAATGAGTGGGAGACTGACTTTGTGGAGGCATAGTATGTTTGACCTTTGACATTTAAATACATTTAAATTATAGTAGTGCTATCAGCTCTGAACCACAAAGTACCCTGATCTCCAGAAAATCATTGTGGCTATTATTGTCAGAGTCACATTTTCTCTTATTATTTCATTGATGTACATTGATGTGCCTTCAGGGCAGGTGTGGGGAACCTTGTTGGGCATGAGATCTACTCTTTACATAACTATGCTGAGATGATCTGCCAGCGCCGGTCAGATTCAGTAAAAAGTATGACTCATCATAACCAGAATTAGGCAAGCATAGAACAAGTCATTCATAATAAAGTATAAATTCTGGCACAGGGTTTGACAATAAGGATTGCCCAATGGCCCGGGGCCAGTAAGACGTTGGGGCCAGTTGATTGGCCAGGCCAGTGTCTGTGGGGTAAGAAAAAGTTTCTGGTCTTTCTATTTCTCACCTAGTAATAAGCCGGTTATCTGTGCCTCTCCGCTCTGGCACTGGCCTACTCTCCTTTCTGTTGTGCTTTTTCCTACCCAGTCAGATTGGATGCCACCTCAGAGTTAGTCAGGGACTGGCAATGCGGCGAGTTGTG
Organism: Centroberyx affinis; assembly: GCF_046629955.1. Classification (NCBI taxonomy): domain Eukaryota; kingdom Metazoa; phylum Chordata; class Actinopteri; order Beryciformes; family Berycidae; genus Centroberyx; species Centroberyx affinis. The sequence continues at coordinate 94,972 of NW_027279484.1, forward strand.
TGGAGTTGACATGGTGGACATGGCTGCCTCGAATTACAAAGTGAAAAGTAAAAGCCTGTTTCTTTTGTCATGGATGCGACGGTGTCCTTGCGTTGAAGATGATAAATCTGTCCTGTACCATTTGTTAGGGATTTTCAAGTAAGTCAGATTGAGGTGGCTGATTTTTAAAAGGCACCTACAATTACTACAAACACACACGTAATGCCCGCATGACACATGACAAGGGCCGACTTACCAGACTCATGAGTATGATGAGTCTCATGAATGAGAGAATAAATGCCATTTTATAATTTGGAATTTTACAACGTTGTGGAAGTTGTTAAAATCTGTGTTGGAACTGTTGTTAAAATAATTATTCAGTCAGTCATTTACTTTTTGTTGTTTATTGTTCAGTCACTTTGCTGCAAAATCATGAACATTTTATACTAATACATTTGAAAAAGTGGTTATTTTTAGTTTTGCTCGCTGCGTTAGGGTTAGAAATATAGGCTAAATTAATATTACTATCTAAAATAATGGCAAAAAACATACAAGTTAGGGTTCCTTTGGAAGACTGAACCACTCAACTAGCTGCCCTGAGAAGGTTGAGTGGTGAAGTTCCCCACCTCTGGAGCAGCATGTTAGCCCCTGCTGGTTTTGGATTGAATCCCACCAGCAATTTCTCTACTATGTCTCCCTCTGTACCACTCACTAAGTATTTGTATTTTTTATTTAGACAGTGGGAAACACTGTCTAAATAAAAAATACAAATACTTAGTGAGTGGAATGGCCACTTTTCTTTAAAAAAAAATCTCAAAATCAAATGTGGCTATTCAGTTTTAAAAATCTATTTATTGGAAGCATGGCAGCGTCTTACTAATGTTTATTTTACTTTTTTAAAGTTGTACTAGGCAAGGCTTTTATGTGTAAATACATGCATTTTATCAGCCTAAATCACCAAGTCCGGATGCAACAGAGAAGAGCGTCCCATCTCCCCCAAATTGAGACATTGTAGAAAAAGAGTGAAATACATAACTTGAACTAAACAGCAAGCAAGTGCTCTGTCAACAGAAATGCTAGATCTTGTATATTTTGCCTCTCTCATCCCTTTGGTATCCTTTGGTATAAAGCAATCACACACCAGCCAGGTTGGTAAACATGATTGTGCTGTGTGCAGTTAACTAACATTGCGTTACATGATGTCTGGGTATTGAAGTCCTCAAAATTTCAAACATTTACCTCTCACTGCCTTATGTGGCCGCCAACATGTGAAATTGCCAGGTGTAGTTTATTAAAAGATGTATTGCTACTAGTGGGCATCAAGGTGGTGCAGTAGAGTAGAGAGACTGTCCTTCAACTGGACCACCTGGGTTAAAGCGCATTTGTCCGCTCTGCTGAAGTGTCCTTGAGCAAGTCACTGAATCCCCACCAACTCCAGGGTTATGTAGCTGACCCTCTGCTCCGACATCCCTATCGGTGGGGTGGGGTGGGGGGGTGGAGACACATCACACACATACAGTAAAGCTTTTGCAGACACACATCCACCCTGGAACCTGTATTGGTCTCATAGACTGCTCTCTGAGTCCAGTTGTCCACATGAGTCCAATTTTGCTTTTTGTAGATCTTTACTCAACGAAGTGTGGAAGTGTGGTCATGAATCTGTTGTCTTAAATGTCAGGAGTTAACTTTCAGCAGAGTGTCCAGTAGTGTTTCCCCATCGCCACTTCTAACATTGTAAATGCAGCCTAATGATTATTTGGATGAATTTTTTTTTTACAGCGATAGGATTTGACAGTCTCACGTGAAATGGATGATTCAAACATTCTGACACTGAAAAAAATATTTATTCAAACACTGACAGAGAACATTAGTTGGATATGATGTTTTCAAGCTTGGGCTGCACAATTATCATACTATAAAGCAAGGAATCTCTGTCTGTATGTGTGTCCTTCGCATATCTCGAGAACCGTTCGTCCGATCTACTTCACACTTGGCGGGTGTATTGCTGGGGACCCAAGGACATGCAGTGTCGAATTGGACATGCAACATGTTCAATATTAATAAACTTTGAAAAAACTGGAAGACTGGAAGTGCAGTGTCGAGTGTGAAGTTGTTTGGATGAGCGGTTCTCGAGAAAGCTGCAAGCAGCAATACTGGAGGCCAAGCAATCGGCCCGTTCCGAACAGGTATGTTTTGAACGGGCACTGCACTAGTTGCTAAAATTATAATCTTGGTTATTTGGTGAGGTATTGTGATCACAATTACTAATCATTATTATTCATCACAATGATTTTAGGACACTTTGCCAATTTTCAGCTACAGTGGGTGGTATTACAATATGCCAATATTCTATTATTATTGTAGAAACTAAAATGATGACACTGATGACATGATCACACTTAAAACTTTTAACTCGTGCAACCCTTCAGACATTTTTCCCATCATCTACGCAAGTAAAAAGAATGGAGTCAATAAGCCATAATGGAGACCAGCAGACTTTGTTAAAAAATAGTGGGCTACAGAGAAAACATGTCAGGAATTCTTCTGAAT